>NC_060168.1:6618976-6703735 GCF_021292245.1 Micropterus dolomieu | reverse complement strand
GCATCTCTGGAGAGACCTGAAAATGGCTGTCCACCAACGTTTACCATCCAACCTGACAGAACTGGAGAGGATCTGCAAGGAGGAATGGCAGAGGATACCCAAATCCAGATGTGAAAAACTTGTTGCATCTTTCCCAAAACGACTCATGGCTGTATTAGATCAAAAGGGTGCTTCTACTAAATACTGAGCAAAGGGTCTGAATACTTATGACCATGGG
The DNA here is from genome assembly GCF_021292245.1 of Micropterus dolomieu. Taxonomy (NCBI): domain Eukaryota; kingdom Metazoa; phylum Chordata; class Actinopteri; order Centrarchiformes; family Centrarchidae; genus Micropterus; species Micropterus dolomieu. The sequence continues at coordinate 6,703,518 of NC_060168.1, read as the reverse complement.
ATATTTCAGTTTTTCTTTTTTAATAAATTTGCAAAAATTTCTACATTTCTGTTTTTTTCTGTCAAGATGGGGTGCTGAGTGTACATTACTGAGAAATAAAATGAACTTTTTTGATTTTTGGAAAATGGCTGCAATGAAACAAAGAGTGAAAAATTTAAAGGGGTCTGAATACTTTCCGTACCCACTGTATATTTAAACATTAGGATACTGAACTAAGGTTCATTCTGTTTTTTTATTTCTTTTTTTTAAATATCATCATATATATATATATATATATATATATATATCATACTTGTGGATACACAACAGCACTTACTGACAGTAACGAGTGTAGTCACCAGCTCGAGGAAAGAGAATGTGGAAGAGATCAGACCCGACACAGAGATCAGAGGCTGCAGCGTGACCCTGAAAGTGATTTATCGGTTAGCACTACAATCCATTAAGTAGATGTTGAGATATTTATACAGTTGCATCTTGTGGGAAAAGACATTTTTTTCCCTTAATTTACACTTTATGTGTAATAAATCTAAAATATATGGAACTTTCACTTTTTGACTTAAATACAGAAACAATTAACCTTTCCACGATATCCTATTTTCATGAGATACATAGACTCTTGGAAGTCATGCTCTGTCTAGCGTGCTGTGCCCACTCCATTATAGTGACCTGCTAACAGAATAGTTTTGGTTGCAAGGATCTGGTCCCACCTTAGTACCAAACATAACCCTCCCTGATTTGAACTCTTTTTTTTAACCAGTTGGGACTTTTAATCATTGAGGAGATTGTGGCCCTGTGCTAATGTGTGGCTGTGTGGAATTACTCACTGAGATCAGGAGGGGTGAACGTATTCTATTGTACCTTGAGCTGTTCACTCAAAGGACCTTTTTATTATAGTACACTTCAGGTTACGCAAAAGCAAAAGAACAGCTGAGCCCACTGTAATACCAAAAACTGCAACTTTTATAGAGAAAACAGAGACGCTTGCTGGGATTGGTGGATCTCTAGTGTCCATGCAGACATGTCCTTGTGATTGGATGTCCTAAGGTGTCCAATCGAGCAAAGCATGTCAAAAACTATGTGATTGGATGTTTGGATAATACATCAAACAATCAATACATCCGTCATAAGAAATTCACTTGTTATGGGCAACACACTCTAATACAGTTATATTTGCACTTTCATGATACTCTAATTAAAAGTAAATCAGTCGTGTAATAAATTTGTAATAATAAGTCAGCAAATCAATCATACTTACCTATTGTGATGCCAAAGCAATGTTAAAGTAAATCGGTAAAATCGAAGACTTCATGTCAAAATCACTTTTCTACTGTCTAAATGGAGCACTCCACATTTTCACACCCTCAGTCACATTCATAATATGGTGAAACTTTAAAGCAGTGCTACATAAAGCTAAACTACATCACCCAAATGATTAAACCAGTTACCGGTAATACCAGTTATAAACTTTATTTATACTGATACTATTTTTCAGGCAAAACAAATTATTAAAAATTGTAATTTAGCATCCTCAATCATTTTAAATAATTTATCACTTTATTGTCATACTGCACCATGTCCGTCATGGAGGGCTCTGCAGTGTGTGATTAAAACTGCTCAGAAGATCATTGGTACTCATCTCCGGAGCATCAGTGATATCTGTGAGGTGAGGTGTCTACGCAGACCCCAAAGGATACTAAAGGACAGTACCCACCCAGCCTCAACCTGTTCACCCTGCTGCCTTCTGGGAAGAGATATAGAAGTTTCAGCTGCCACACAACCAGACTGCAGAGCAGCTTTTTCCCCCAAGCTATCAGACTCTTAAACTCTAATTCATCCTCAGCACTGCTCCATTGATTATAGTTTATTTCTGTTTACCATTTTTATAATTGATTCTATATTACTGTATATTGTCTGCTACGTAGCAGAAGGGAGTTACAAACTTAAATTCACTCTACAGCCTGCTGTATTGTGACAAATAAATCAAACTTGTACCTAGTCTCCAAGTGTTACAACTCAAGGTCATCTTCTATCATTCTAAATATTTTGGAAGAAGTAACAGTACATATAAAGCATTTTCACAATATTTTCACATGTCCAATCATTTCCTTAAAATACATTTCTACTGTCAATACTGAAGCATACAAAACATCATGATTACACAACATATTACAGAACATTATAATGTGTGATGATGCGTTTTAACCACTACAATATGATTTGGTTATAATGACTAAAAAGATCTGCCAGTTGGATAAGCAAAAATGACTTAAGTCCTACTACATTTCAAGTCTGAATGTAAACTGATTTCACTCACCTAGTTTTTTTTTTTTTTTTAATGAAGTGTTTGCTATGAAAACAACAATATCTGTTGTTTGACATAAAGAAACCTTATTCAATTAAACTCAAGCCATTATAGAACGATTAACGCCCCGTCTCTGCTTTCCTCGGCAGGTGGACTATGAGAGTGAGGAGGACGAGGAGGAGGAGGATGGAACGGATGATGGTGAGGATAAAGATCAGGGTGACGAAGAGGAGGGGGCGGAGGAGAACGTGGAGGAGCCCCAGCCGGAGACTGCAGGAGTGGAGAGGAAGAAGAAGAAGCGAGCAAAAAGAGGGCGAGGAGAAGGAGAGGAGACTCTGAATCAGATGAGAGTGAACTCTGTTCTGGAATCCAACCCGGCGATAGAGAGATATCACTACGATGTCCAGCATGAACTCTGGTGTGAGGTGAGTTTGCACGTGTTACACAAGCAGATTTAAAAGTTCTTTTTCCAGGTCCCTTCTGTTGAACGTTCTTGTTCAGATTAGACTTCACTGAAGAAGCTGTGAATGGGATGCAACCTACAATCATTGTCCTACAGCTGGTCTGTGCAGCCACAGTCTTATATAGTCACATACCCTGCTATCATCCAACTAAAACACTAAAAACACATAAAAGGATCCACCACCTTCTGTTCATCAGAACTTACGTATATAACAACTCTATGAAGCTGTGTACTGCAGCTATTTATAATTTTGCACCGCATCCTGTTATATCAAGCCTGCTGCAGAGATAAGGAAAAAGCTAGCACTATGCAACTAGCAATATGCTGGTTCTAAACTATACAAACTGCAGCTCTCAGATGTCTTCAAAGTGTTAGCAGCGCTTTATAAATATATCATATTATATATTGTTTGAACCTCAATCCCTCCTCCCAAATCTCGTCTCCCCCTTCACAGGTTGACCTGGTCTTGCCGGTGAGCAAGGTGCACTTCGACCTCACCTCACTTCTGTCAACACTGGCCCACAATGCCGTCATCATGGAGACCAGAGGCTTGACACGCTGCCTGCTGAACGAAGCCACCACAAAGACTGGAGAGAAAGAGACAGTTCTCAACACAGAAGGCATCAACATGCACGAAATGTTCAAGCACAGTGACGTAAGTGTGGGCAGGATAGTGTGGTTAAGCACTATAGTATACAGAGTTCACAGATGAATTGACTGTAAATCACATAAACAATATGAAATTCTGTGACTTAAAAAATCAAAGAGTTTATGGTTAGGGTTAATTGCTTAAGAAATGTTTTTTGCACCAGATCTTGGACATCAACAGACTGTACTCCAATGAGGTCCATGCCATGGCTAACACCTATGGGATTGAAGTGGCTCTGAAGGTCATAGAGAAGGAGATTAAAGATGTCTTTGCCGTCTATGGTACACACACACACACACTAGGGTTGGGCCGATAGACGATGCCTCGTCTGCTCCATTTTCTCCATCAGCAGTATGTTTTATAAAGTCGCCTAAAAGACTGACAACTTGTCTTTTTCCCGTATATTTCCACCTGCATATATAAACACCAGTTGCACAGATTGCAGACCACATGGCTGTCAGAACCACTCAGGTTTTGTCTGTGTCTGTCTCTAGGTATCGAGGTGGACCCCAGACATCTGTCACTCGTAGCAGATTACATGTGTTTTGAGGGTGTATATAAGCCCTTAAACCGGCATGCCATCCAGTCCAACTCCTCCCCTCTGCAGCAGATGACCTTCGAGACCAGCTACAAATTCCTCAAACAGGCCACCATGCTGGGTGAGGAACAGACTATATTTCTGATAATGCCAGGATAAATAACATGCAAAGCGATTGCTACACATTGATTTGAGTTTGTAGTTCTTGCATGCCTGAATGTGAAAAAAGACTGTCGATCAAGGTTAGTGAACAAAGCTTTGAGGGTATTAGCAGAGCTTTTCTAGAGGTAGTTAGTGCCACAGTGGATTGCTTAATCAGGTTTGATGGTTCAGTCATACTTAAACGGGCAAGCTTGAATTTGTCTATTTGTATATCCTTCCATCCTTATCATTCCTACTGCAAGAACTCAACTGCCCGGAACCCAGAATGAAGCTTGTTGTCACATGTTTTGCTTTGATTGCATTCATTGTTTTAGTTTCTTGGACGTCTTGACACTGCTCAGGAGAAGACGCTCTATATAGATTATAATTACTCTCTGGGGCATGTTGGCAGTGGCGTCAATTGTGATTGTAATGTGTGCATGTATACAACACATATTACATTCCTGCGGTGGACAATGAAGCTTGTGTGTGGTTTTTACTAAAATATAAATACTAAAGGTTACTAAAATCAGCTTTCCACTTTTTGAGATTTAGTGGAGCAAAAGTCACTTTGAAATAAAATAGGCTATAAAATCCAGTTTGAGCAGGATTCATAATTCATGGCAATAGTAACTAAAGTTTCTTTTCACCATTATGTACTCTATAATATACTATAATGACTGCTGTGGGGGAAGTCGGTATCTTTTTTGGTCTTCCTATCACAAGTTTAACCTCAGAGCCACCGCTGCCCTTGTCGCTGTATTTATGTGTGTGTTTCTTTCCTTTTTCAGGGTCACACGATCAGCTGGTGTCCCCCTCGGCCTGCCTGGTGGTGGGGAAGGTAGTCAAAGGTGGAACAGGACTGTTTGAACTGAAACAACCTCTGCAGTAGGAGAGGACAGCTCGCAGTCCGATTGGTTGGATGTAACAAATAAGGACACCTGGCGGGGATTCTCTTTATTATCACAGACCTGGATGGGATTCACTCCCAGTTCTGTTGACTCAAGCTCCCATGGCAAACTCATGTTATCTGGCAAATAAATAGGAATAACAACTTTATCTCAATCCCTACTGAATGTGGTGGATGTGACAACTGTTATTGTGTTTTAAAGAATATTGTTCCTGAATGAATTTATTTGAAAATGAATGTAACCTTGGCATTGTGAAGTGATCAAAGTTCCCTATTGGAGAATCACTCAGCAGTGACTATGAAAGGACACATATTGGGAGTTCCCAACACAAAAACTCTTCACAATATCCACAGACGGTGCCGTTCCTAAAAGCATAAAATGTGGTAGACAAATTATCTGTTTTTGTCTTTGTATTTAATAATAAAATGAAAGTTAAAATGTGCATAAAACTGGTTCATTTCTGTGTTGGATCAGTGAACAGACTGCGGGTTAGCATCTGCTCACGGGATACAAGTCAGGGAGATGGTTTTGGGCTTTTATTGCGAAAAAAGCGGAAATGATGGCGACTTTTGGGCCGATGATTGGCTCCACCTCACTGAATAAGTGAAGCAGGGATAACGAGCTGGGAAAACGAGTCACGGGATAACGTTATAGCTGGGCGATTAACGTTATATCATGACGAAACTGTGGAATCTATGGAAAGGTTAGTGAATAACGTTAATTGAAAACGTCAAAATAAAGAAGCAAGAATTGAGTACGTTGCGGTTAACGGGGCTGACAGTCTGGTCGTGGCTAACGGTTCCACCGTGAACGACCAAGGAACAAACTATATGAGGGGCATTTTTAATATTCGTTGTGTTTTCTGCTATCCAACGTTCTTATGTTTATGTTACCCCTCTTTAGGGTGGTCTGGATTGGTTTAACATGACCTCAAATAACCCAAACTGCCGAGACCCGATGCGTGAAGACGTTTCATGTTCAAAGGCCATTTTATTTAAAAAAAAACAACAAATGTGGCACTTAAGTGACGCTTTGATAATCAAGTGCGAACGTGGCAGTACCGTTATTTTATTCGGCTGGTGTCCATCAGCAGTATCACCAATTTAGGGTTAGAGAAGTTAAGTAAATGCGCTTTGTGGGTAACATTATCCTAACATGCTTCGCCTGTAACTCCATGCGGCGAGGGGTCTAACGTTAATGTTACAGTAACGTTAACTTAATTAATTTATCACAAAACATTAGTTAGGGGCTATTTTAATTAACCACTTTCTGGCCGAAACTGCCAAAAATATTCCGTGGTAGCAACTGTGGTGTTATTAATAAAAAAACAAGCTGAATAGAAAGAGATGGTAGAGCTGTCTTGGGAGAGAGTTACTGACATTTCCATTAGTGAAAGCTAGCTTACTGGCCAGCGAAAGTATATTTAACTAAAGTTACTCAAGTAGCAAACGGTACTGCAAGTTAAATAAAAATTTTTTAGATGCCTGTAGGCGTACTGCACTGGAGTATTTATAGTTTATGCTGCTTTTTAGCCTCCCCGGGGGGCTCAGTGAATGGAAGTGAAAAACATCAGTGTAACGTTATATATTATAATATTAATATTGGTTATTACATAATATGTTGAAAGGAGATCACAGAATAGCCTAAATGTGTGTGATTTGACTAAAGAGACTTCAGAGATACAATAGTTTTGGGGAAGCAAACTGTGTTTCCCACTTTGTCAGAATAAATGCAATTAACCTTACACATTTTATATATTTGGTGTAGTCTGAAGTTATTTCAAACAGCAATATTAGGCTAACATAATGGTGATCCTATAGGCATCCAGGAATTGGGCTAAACTAAGCAAGTAAGTTAAACTAAGGAGGGGGGGGGGTAGTCTTGCTGTTGATACTGTATGTATATTTTACTATTTTAATACGTGTGTACTTTTTCACAAGTAATATTTTGAATAGAGGACATTTACTTGTAACAGATTATTTTAATGCTGTGGTATTGCAAAATTGATTTAAGTGCCTTGCCCATAGGTTTACTCTCATGATAATGTGCTGACATTAGCTCTGGCCAAACTACATACAGTACCAATTACAATATTTTCCAGTACAACACAGTACTCAATGACATCGGTCTGTATGTCCCACCATTAGAAATTGCACTGCTTTATAAAAATAGAAATCTAAACTGATACAAGTACTGCTATTGTTTAAGTATCCCAATTTGCATTGTTCACTAATGTGGCTAATAGATTGCATCTGACTTTCCCTGTGTGCAGGACACTGCCTCTGAGAGCCAGAGGGCCTCAGGCTACAGCAGAGAAAACAGAGGAGTTCACAGAATCCACTGCAAATGAGAACAATATGAGGCTTCCAAAACGATGGGTAGCACACAGGTAACGTTCACATAACACACCACAAAGACTCCTGTAGCCTGTAGTACGAAGCGGGGTAACTGGCTTATCCAGGTAACTTCAGGAGTAACTTTGTGACGTCAGGTGTTTACTTCCCGGTTAACCCATACCACGAAAGTTGGATAGGTGTTACCCGAGGTCTGTTGCCATGGCAATTTACACCGCATCTCTAAACTGCTCCGAGCAGGTTTTGTTCGTGGTTAACTCGAGGTTATCCTGTATACGGGGACTACACACCACATCTGTTCTCAGTGTTGATGATGAGAAGTAGGATATTAATAGGCTACACATCGCTTCATAAAATGTTTAGATATGTTTAGATTTCATCCTGATTTGTTCCACTGCAACACAACAGCATTACGTTCAGAGAGTGAGCCCTGCAGCCTCTGTGATTTTAAAGAGGAATCTTACTTAACGGGATAGTTTCTTAGATGTAGCCCATCTCTAGGCTATAACTGAAGTGTTTTCACATATTTAGATAGACTATTTTACCTGTCCAAAGAATAGGGAGCCAGGGTGAGGGTTAATAAACCGAGAAAAAAAATCCTAGATGAAAGCGTGAAATTTACAAGAAGAAAAATCAGAAATTCCCTGAAATTAATGTCATAAAAACTCAATCACTCTGGTGTTTTCTTCTGAATACGGCTAATCCAAGGCAAAGTCTCTAAGGTGCATGATAGTGATTGCGGGCTAAACTCAGGAGTATTTCCTCACTGCTAATTCCGATTGCAAAGTTTAATATAACTTTCCAGTGCATGCATAGCCTACTACACGGCAGATGTGTGTGTGTGTGAGGTTGCAGCCTTGAAAAGTGAAGTTATTCTCATAAATGTGTGACTATAATGTCAGAGACTATAAGTTTTTTTACTAGTAGATTAATCTTGTTAATTAAAATCTGTCTCGGATTATTCCCCCTCTCCGTTGGCTCCTTTTTTCTATTGCAATGGACATTGTGTGCAGTTGTACCTGTACATCTTAATCATATTACACATAAAAGAAGAGCCCATAAAATACATACATTAAGAACACTGTGAAGATAATTAGGCTACAGATTTACTCAATGCGATTCCAACAAGCCTCCCTGGCTTTGTCGTCCGCCACGATTATTAGATTTAGCCGTTAACTTGATGTTTACACTGGCATGGGCATGCCCATTGTACGTGAACGACAACTCGTTTTAATATAGACAGAGATCAACTCTGTGATATGCTGGTGTGGACGGAGGTTGTATTCGCGGAGCTTAAAGTTCTCCAGCACGAGGCATTTTTTATTCAACAATATATAAATATGTCTGTGGAAAATATTCTTGCGTATTTTTTTAACTGCTGCGTGTTATATGTGTGTGAAGCGCCAGTCTTCCTCTGCACAATTGGTGGCTCGGTGGCTCTGACAGTGTATACACGGAAGAAAGGAGACTGGCACTTCCTGGCTACGTGAACACTCATTGGCTATTGTAGGCTGTGAACAGGGCATGGAAGATTCTATTGGGTCAATTAAGGTGTTACTCAAAAGGTCAACGTGTCGACTCTTTTTTGTTTACCCTACGAAGGTTAAAATCAAGGGCAACTGGACTTGGTTGAAGATAAAAAGGACTTCTTCAGTTCTGACTGACTGGCAGGGAAACTCAGCTATTTAACCTCAGTGGGGTCGTTAGTGTTCCTGGTTGCTGTGACGACAGTCGTTACAGTCGTTAAGACTACCTGTGGCCAAGACTGAACGACCATCGTTGGTATCTTCACCTGAGGCCAATAGGTTACGTTTGTTGAGTTTCCTGGGAAGTGATGATTTGTTTACACGCCAACTGTAGTTAGGCTATTATAAAGCGACGCAATAGCAGTCCCTGTGTACTATAATAATGTGTTTTAGAATAAATATTTTACTGGATTGGATTGTCTGGACCTTTGCCAACATAACAAAGCCATTTTTGTCGGAATGTAATAAACCTGTGGACTACGGCTTCACAGATAAGTGGTGTCAATTTTGATAATAGGCATTGCTTGAAGTGGGCCATCGATACCAGTAAGTTACTTCTACATTTTACTCTTTGGCATCCATGTTTCCATCTAATTGTCATGAGAATTTTAAGCAGACTTTTGAAATGTTGCAAAAATGAAAAAGAAAGTAAATGCAAAATATGTGCGTTTCCATCAGCTGGTTTGGAGTAGGGCTGAATGATTTGTAGAATGCGCAACGTTGCAAGGAAATACATAGACAGTATATTACTGGACGAAGCCACCCCGCTGGTTTGAATGGAGAGCAGTGAAGCCAGCATCACTGATGCAGCGTTGGCATCAGACTGAGCTCAGAAGGGGGCATTTATTTTCAGTGGGTGGGCACTAGTGGTGGGGATTTATTTTTCGGATAGCCTATAGTTAGGCTAGTTATTATTGCTACTGCCGTTTCTGTAAGTGACTTGCCTGAAGTGATGCAAACCAACTCCTCCTTTACCGACTCTATTATAAACAAGTTAACAGCACACATGTAGTTTAACTGCTATCTCACTGACAGGAGAGATGCATTTTATTTCTAGGTTGTTCTACCATAGTAGAGCGTTTACACTACCACTACTAAAAAAGCACCATGTACTATTATCAAAACAATATCAAACACATAGGCTATCTGACTCTAAATGTTCATAAAATATATAGGCTACTTCGTTTCGTTGATCACCATTGATGTACCCCACAAAGGATATTATTGCATTTAAAAGCAAGTTTTTGGAAGTGCATGCAATTCTCCGCAGGCATGCAAAACCCGGCTGTCTTTATCTTGCTGTATGGGGCCAGCAGACTCGTTTGGACATGTGGATGTAGTACAACTTATGTCATTTAAGATTCAGTGTTAGGGTTTTGTTGGGTCAGCTGTACGGCCAGGCTGGGCCAGTTAAAGCCTGGTCCCCACCCTCACCAACTTATTAAACTTAGTTAAAAAATACTGTTAGCTTTCTACTATAGTCTATAAGTTTTCAGTCAAAAACTTCTCTGGAGACGGTCAAGAGTCGGTTCAAAACAGTTTATTACAATACAGGACAGATAAACCCGAACGACATCCCTGCAGGTTAGAGGATGGTGTCGAAGCAGACATTGCCTTATATTCACCTCTGTGTTGGCTTAACTACTCCTCTCCTTATGGTGAACCTCTTATCCTCTGCTGCCATTTTGTTTATTCATTATTGTGTGTTGACTTTCTATATTTTTACATTACTGGAAAAGAAGTTCTCCATTATGTTTCAACTTCAGTCTCACCGTATTTTTTCAAAAGTTATACAGGCATAATTTGACACAAAATTGTATTTCTTAAAAAATTAATACAACAATAACATTTAATTGCATTGCAATTACTTTCATTATTGCTTGATTTCATAGAATAGTCTTGATACAGTGCTGGCTGAGTCTGTCTCGTTTTCTGTTCACCCAGTTTCTGCCGTGTTTTAGTTCATCATCTATCTGTCGCATTTTCGTTCAGCAAGTTCACTCAGAGTTCACACAGGCTATAATAATAAGAGATTGAAAGCTGATAATCAAACAAACTCTTAATCAGTAATTAAACATGTAGTCTTAACATCAGTAGAAAAAACATACAGTCACAGCGTCAGCAGATTTGGACACCTGCAGACTCTCCTTTAGTAATAATTTACAGTAGATAACAGTAGAACAAGGCGTGCATAGTTACAGCGTCTGCAGTCAATACTCCTACTCAAAGATCTAACCACAGTGAGCTTGTTACTGTATTCATGACTATAATACAGCAATCTAAGTAAAGACAAGGCACATCTAGGTAAAAAGATTTAAAGTAAGGATAATTAATAAAATGATTAAGAATGATAAATTTATATAACAGTTTATTAGGGTTTTGGACCATTTTCTAATGTCCATTTTGGTGCATTCTGAGCTGCTTGCTTTGTTTTGATATGTGCATTGCCACCAGGAATCTCCCGCTAATTCAAAATGCACGTACGTTGGGAGACGGGAAGCAGGGGGGTTTCCTCACAGAGCCACACTGTGAATTGTATGTTAGCTTTAATATGTTTTCAAATAATAAATGCATATTTTTATTATTCCTCACTGAAATGTGAATATCACAACTCTATTTGGGGGGGCATAAAAGACTTTTGGGCCATGGCGCCAACTGTTGAAAAAAATTTCCATCGGACTATGTATATTGAAACATCGGGATGGACGATGGCATTGGGGCCATAGCGGTTGTGTTATGTGCATGTGTTCACTCGCACAGACTTTACTCGTTAACAAGCCCACAAGCGGCTCACCTGCTGCTGTGATAACTGATCGCGGGTGGAAAAATACGGAATAGACGAGTTCTGTGTCTTCTAGGCAACTTTATAAAACGTACTGCTGATGGAGAAAGTGGAGTAGACGGGTGAGGGGGAGACAGAGAGAGAAAGGGTAAGCCGGTGTGTTTAAATGAGGTGTAGGCCCCTTGTGTGTCTGAGTGTGCGGAGAAGACAATTCCGAGGAATGTCCGTGGTGATTCAAACGTGCTTTCACATGGTGGTAATATTTTGTTTGCCAGGGGACGGTGTTTTACGATCACGATGCCTGCTCAACCATCTGCCAGCCATCGCTGATGGACGATGGCATCGTCTAACGGCCCAACCATACCACCTGCCCTTTTAAATAGCTGTGTATGTTGGATCTTGACTGCAAACCTAATTACTGTCAGGCAAACTGTAATTGAGTCCTCTTGGACACATGAATTGATATCCGAATTACAATCCAAAAAGAGTTGAGCTCCTTAAATTTATGTCCGGAAGGGTAAGGTAATAAGGTACAAGAGCTCAAGATTTTTCCTAAAAAGCCAATGTAACTTACCATACTGGATTATGGTTGGAAAATAATTTAAAAAAACATTTGCAAAATATCCCCACATCTGAAAGTTTTCACCAGTGTATTTGTAGAGTTCATGCTCTTCGGCATTGACCTTTCACATGGCTGAATAAACACAAGTTTGGCATATGATTCATCTGCCAATAAGACTTCAACAGTCATCAGTGTTTCCCATTAATTATTACCTAATGATAATCGTTACCTTTTACATTTGAGTTTCACAGTGTAAAAAGTGAGCTTGGAGGGGATTTTGGGGGTTTTGAGAACACTTTTCATGATGTTGATTTTAAAAATCACTCTTAATTAATATATAATTCACTGAACGGAGAAGCTTTTACTTCATCATTCAGCCCCAGTAGGAAAGCAGGTTGATCATGCTCCCACATGAAATTAAACGCTGTACTCATAGTCAGTCATTTCTGAAACAACTGTGGTTCATGGTTTTGCAAGTTCATACAGTTTTGTTTCTTTTTCCATGTGATTTGATATCTGTCTGTTTAACTTGTGGTATTTAAAGAGATGCTCTACATGTTTTCCATATAGGAATCTTTTTCAGTGGGGAGAAAGGGTGTTGGTGAAAAAAGTAAACAAAACCTCAGAGAGCGAAAGTTAAACTTTACAGCAGTGATAAGCAAAGAGTGTCCCATGATATTTTCACTTTCATTGTTAAAAACATGAACAGGATTTTCCATTGAACTACCATAGATAATAACAGTCTGGACTCTGGGGGGAAGAAAAAAATGATGTTGCCGCCTTAGCAGCGTGCAAAAAAAAATAAGCCTCTCACTGCAAAAACTGGTCTTTCTGGTCAGGGCCCAAAACTACCACAACTTGCAGAGAGGCAGCTGGCTTTCTGGACAGTGCAATATAATTTAGCCTATTTGACCAGAACAGATTAGTGCCAACAACAGTACTTTTATCCAAACAAAACAAAGCAAACTATCAGCAAATGCACAATATTGTAAGTTTAAAAGTTAGAGGTGAATTCTCTTTGTTCATGTTGAGACACATGTGTTGACACATGCGCAATACATTTCTTCAGATTAATATTTTGTGGTGTAGCCTTAAAATTACTGCATTTATATGCAGTGCTTCATACTTTAACAGAAATGTTTGTCCCTCCTTCGTGTGTGTGTGTGTGTGTGTGTGTGTGTGTGTGTGTGTGTGTGTGTGTGTGTGTCTCAAGGCGTGTATTGGTACCGTGGGTGGTTTTAGGTTTGCTGGGTTTGATGATCGTCTTCCTACCGTGGATTGAGAAAGGAACAAGCAAACCTCTGGACTTGCACGTCAACCCTGCACATAAAAAAGTGAGAGTTAAGTAGGGGTGGGCAATCTGGCCCAAAAATAGTGTCAAAAAATCTATTTAACCTGAATCATGATGTAAATTGCGATCTTTTTTTCTCAGTTTTGACATGCCCTGTAGACCAGCCAGACTTGAAATATCCTTTGAATTTTTTCATTTGCATTTGTTTTTAGATATTAACACTATATAAAAAGCTTAGAGTGCTCTTTTGATTCTACCATCTCACACGGCTGATCCTCCGTTAACAGAGACGAGTAGAATTACAAGTATTAGAGTCCCTGTTTTGTCCGCTATTAACTTGTTGACAGCGCTTTTACCAGAGTTTGTAGCATGGACAATCTGGATTTACAGTGATGATTGTATCTAAAGAAGGGTTAGAGTCCCTAAGTAACTAAAGTGGGGATAGAGTGGGAGATGGGGAATCAAAAGAGTAAAATAAGCAAAGGTGGGAGACCTGCCTGTTTTTAAACTTTTTTTATATTTCCCTGTTGCTTTTATGTAAAGCACTTTGAATTACCTTGTTGTTGAAATGTGCTATACAAATAAACTTGCCTTGCCTAAAGATACTACACAGGTTTCATAATAGCGATTAAAACCAGAGTTTAATTTAAAGTTGAAACAGAAGCCAAAAGATAACAAAATCATAAGATAAGCTAACACAACTACAACTAGATCTGAAATCAAAATATAAAGATGAACAGCTTCCTTTTCTGTGAAAAGCCATGTCTCCAACTGACCTTTAACTAAGCCACGCCCCGATTACGCAGCTGGCCAATCACAGCTTAGTATAGGACTCGCTCTAACTGAGGTCCGACACTTTCATGGCTGCGCTCCAATGACTCTAATGCAAAAGGAGTCGTTTTCTAACTTTTTTTGCTGTATTTTTCCAAGTATGGTCAAACGCTGTTTCTGGACGCTTGTAATAAAATCACTACCCAGGGAGGTTGAAAGGAGAGGTACGATTAATTCAGTTTCCAAAACCTAAAACAAATCCAAAAAAATGTAGGCTGTGGATTGTTCCTAATGTAATGTTAGTTAGCTAAGATAGCTAACATAACACTGAATAACGTTATAAAGCCCTACTGTTCTGCTTTTTAATGACTGTAATAATGAACAGAGACCTACCCAGCTATACAGGAACAAAGTTAATCCTTAATATCATTTTGCTTTGTCCTAGTCATCAGGTGATGCAGTGGTTCACTTTTACTCTGTGATAGGCTTTAGCTTCTGTCTTTATTTGTTTCATATCAGTTTGACAGCCTGAATACAACCTCCAAATGTAAAAGGCAAATCTTTCTGTCTCCTTTATGAGATTGTTTGTTTTTAATTTTTCCAAAAATTGGACAACATTTCTCCAGGTAGTGCAGTTATAGACAGTGGCAGCGCCGTGATAAAAGTCCGACAGGTCTGACAGTTTGACAAACTTAGCAACAGTAAATAAAGGGGGCGGGGCTTGGCCTGTTCGCCTGCGCTGAGAACTGTCCTTTACGACCTTAATGTATAACATTAAGCATCACAGCATTCACACACTAACCATGTGTTTGCCTGCTGATGCAACTAAGCACGACACCGTGTCATCATATAGGAAGTTCTGTACAAGTGACACGGTTGATTAAAGCCACCCCCACGTGTCTGAACTAACATCACCTAAAGATATCAGAAAGATGTTCTGCAGTGAAACAGCAGTGAGTTTGTTTGGCACTGTTAGTCACACTGTCATTATGTCACTGCCTTGGAGCTTGTACATGTTGTTTTCGTATCCTCTGTTTAACTTGAAGCTGGTGCATGACCACGTGCTCAGAGTTCTGGAGGGTCAATGTCTTACTGGCAGAGCCAGGCAGAGCTTGTTGGCTCGACTCCCTGCTTCCAGTTATATGAGTCAGCCCTTCCTGTGGAAAGGCGGCCCAATACCTGATGACCTCTTCCTGTATCCACCACCGTTTGGGTTCAGAGGCCTTAAGGATAAAGTAAAGGACCTGCTGAAGCAGGTGAATGCAACTTCTTTTTTCTCTTTCATTCTGTTATATTAATTATCTAGTTAGTATTTGATAATTATTTATGGTGTAACCATATTAATTTAATTTAAAGGGTTAAGTAGGTCACTTTTAACTTTTTTGGCAAATGTGATGAAACTGTCACTATATATTCACAGTGGTACATGAGACAAGCCGCCACATATCATAAATATAATAATAATAATAATAATAATAATAATAATAATAATAATAGTGGTACACCTCAGCAGTTGATACAACTGTAACAGTAATTATTTCTTAAAATTCCACAAGTGTAGTTTGTAGTAATAATTACAATTTGACTAATCACAATTATAATGCAAGATATTTGATAACAATAAGGATGATATTATTGATAATGCGTGACATACGACTCATAATTCAAGAAATCTGCTTCTACTAATTTACTACTCCAAATGACATTCTAAACATCATGAAAACATTTTATAATACAATGATGGCTTGAATGGATTCACATATCAGATATATTTAATTTATGACTAAGCAAATGAAAAATGGATATCTCTGATTAGATGCTAACTAATAGGGTGCACTGAAAATGTGCAAAAAGTGGCTACAAACGCACTTAATGACAGAAAAAGATTAATCCAGTCTGAAATGTTTCATAGGCTGTAATTTATAGGGAACCGGTCTGCTATTTACAAATTCTTGCTGGCAAATGCAATTCCGGTGCTTCCCAAAGGTTAGGCAAAGACAGACAGAGAAGAGTGGAGTATGTAACTGCAGTTTAAGCTAATTTGATTTAGGTGAGGTTTAAATAATAATAACATTGCCTGCTAATTTCTACATTGTCCAGTCCAGTAAAACATAAAGATGAAACAAAAGTGCATCTTTATGTTCCTGGAAGTGCTATTCAGTGCATAAACCTAAAAGTTCTGTCTTAATTTATAGCTGCCAGACTCTGACTCCCCGCCCCTTCCGAGAAAGACGTCAGATAAATGTCACCGCTGTGTGGTCATGGGAAATGGAGGCATTCTCAGAGGCCTGGATCTGGGCCCACTGATTGATCGTTTTGACACCATTATCAGGTCAGAAATACTAATGCTATGATGTTACTGTATTAGCAATGTTGCTTGCAGCAGTGTTTCCTGGAGGATTTTAAGAGGCTATGCTGGGTTGGCCTCCCCCCGGAAGAAAATTTTGTACATTTGAAAGTTAAATGCATTAATTTGGTGCAAAATAGAGGCTATATATGAAGAACGTTGCACTCTTGTAAACAAAGCTGTGCTCTAGTAAACTATTTGATCATAAACCCCTTGTAGAGCTATAAATGGTGATGAAACAGCAACACAAGTCAACAAATTTATTTGTTTTCCCTGCAACCCTAGTAGTAAAGTGCAAAGTAATTTACCTTACATTTTATTGTAGTTGTTTTTCTTTTAATGTACACATGTAATATGTTTTGAACTTTCTGTCATGTCTCTCATACTGCAACACCGTTACAGTGGGTTTAGCATAAAATGGCTTTTATATTTGTGCGCTCCAAATTTAGACAGCTAGCTTAATCGCCTTCTCATAAACGAGTGACAGAAACAGATAGTTAACGTTACCGTAGTTACCTCAAAAGAAAAGTGGTTGTCTCAAGTCTGATGCCAAAGTGTGTGAGCATGCGAGCTCACAGCAGCGCCCACAAAACACAACGTTAGAGGTCTGTAATGTTGTTATGAGAGGTGTAAAAATATTTGTGGTTCATTTTGAAACTATGGCGGAACACTGTTGCAGTAGTGATGCAGAACCAGATCAGTGTAGATGACATGCTGAGTTAACAAACAGCTCAGTTAACAAACTACCAATAATCCACGCTTGAGTTTCTGGTAATGATTATCATCACAAAGTCAGCCACAAAGCCATATGATTTACTTTGAAAATCTCTGTGTCGCCCTCCTCCAGGTTGAACAGCGGTCCTCTGGGAGAGTTCAGAGCTGATGTTGGAAATCGAACCAGCATCAGGATGAGTTACCCAGAGGGCACTCCGCTTCACTGGGTAGACACAGACCCACACACTTTGTTTGTTGCTGTGGTGTATAAAGGTGTAGACGTCAGCTGGATCTCTGCCATGATCAACAAGCTCGCTGTGGTGAGTAGTAGTCTGTGTGTCTGTGTTGAAGTTATTTTAAAACTTGTATTGTCAGAAATCCAACTATGATGCTGTTTATTTAAACAGAAATTCTCAATAACTGAAAATACTCTATAGAAAGAGCTTTAATCTGAGTCATTTTAATACAGGATTTTGATCAATAACAAATATATTAATTAATTATTATTATTATTATTATTAATTAGTTTAATACTTACTGCTTCATTTTTATTGGGTTTTGTGTTATTTTGGAGAGTATTCGATCTTGCCACGCATACAGTCCTAGAGAAAGAACTGAATTGCTCTATGAAAATGGTCATTTTCATAGAGCAAAAAGCACAAAAACATCAAGAAATGATCTTGCACATAGCAGTGTTTTACAACAGCTTGTAGCACTGAAGAGTAAATGATTGATATATTCATACATTTCTACCAAAAAACAGTCAAAAAAGCTAAACAATTTCAATCATTTTTAAGCTAAACTGAATTACTGATGACAACCATCATAAAACATAAAATAGTTATGTTATATTTAGCAAATAGCTAAAACACTTAATTTCATAAATGTAGCTGAAAATATAATACAGTTAGTATGATATACATACCGACATGCTGCCAAAATGAAAATTTCACTTCCTGGCAGTTGTTCACAACTTCACAAATAGTTTCAACAGTAACTTTGGAGAAAAAAAAGCTGCAAGTTGATGTGGGGTAACAATTGTTAGATTTGACTCAACCCCTGCATGCTTTAGGAACTTTGCCTCTGAGTGGGTCTCCATTTCAGTTAGCAGTCACTCCTGTTTCATGTTGGCCTTTTCTTTTTAATCTTGATGCAACAGAGAATAGTCTTTAAGGGATCAAGATTCAAAAGGTGATCTGTTTAAAGGTCAGAGCTAGGACACATCTGTGCTTTGTGTTGCAGCCTCTCTTGGACTGGCTTTTCTTCTGGGGGAAAGTTCCAGATCAAATCCCTCTTGAGCCCAGCAAGTTCAGACTTCTAAACCCGCATGTCATCAGAGAGACTGCATTAGACCTACTGAAATACCCTCCACCCAGATCACTCTGGTGGGGCAGTGACCAGGTAATACACACCAAACTAGGGATTAACGTGCGTTATTGACGTTTTTAAGTTAATAATTTGTTTTGAGTATTTTTTTTTTTTTTTTATTTAAATGAAATTATGAACTCTGGCTGGTGCTACTCTTTTAAAACAGCAGGTTTCTGTCTGCTGGCTGTCTTTCTGTCTCTGCAGACAAAGCATGACATTCTCCTCCTTCCTCTGTGTGAAGGGGACTTTCCCACCACATGTAGCTGTGCCCACAGTCTGTTGTGTAGGAGAGGCTCCCCCCTGTGTTTGGTTTTGGATATTGCAATACAGATCACTAACCATTTATTTTGCCCATGATAATTATATATTCATATGAGTAATGATCCTTTCCCTGCTTCACTGTATCTGTATTTATTTAGAAGATTTAAACCGAATATTTGTCTCTTGGAGTTTATAAAACATGTTCAGTGGGAATGACTGACTTTTACTGAGCAACCCCATCTGTATACATTGTCCTCTTTACATTTTTGTTGTATCACCTTTTTGTCATATTTTGGTTGAATTTACAGGCATTTTTGTAAAATTGTACATGAAGACACAAAAGTAAAAATTTATGGGGAAAAAACAGATTGACGTATCAAAATTATTTTGATAACTTTTGATCAGTGACGTCCGTAGATAATCCTGCCAAATTTCAGGTCCATTGCCAAAAATAGGTTTTTGAGAAAAGTGATAAAAAGTTACATAATTTGACATTTTTAGAGCAGAAGACCATTGGAGAAAAGATGCAGATTAATCCAGAGATTAAAATGATGAAAGAAGTTTGGTTCTAAACAAAGCCGTTTTCGAGATAATTGCCAAAACGTAAAGTTGATTGTTATAGCGCCACCATGAGGTCTATGAGTGCCTTTTGTTTTTCTTTTCCTTTTTTTTTTTTTTGAGTAGTGGGTGGAATTTGCAACCCAAGCAAAGCTGCTTTGATCCTTAATAAATTTTGTATGTAGTACTGGAGTAGGTAGTACAAGAAACAACAAATGCAGTTTCAGAAGATAAGACTATTACTGATGAGAGGCGAAACATCTTCATGTATCTTACACCTGTCCAGCTGCCCCTTGCATTTAATCTTTCTTGGATAACTTTGACCTGGATGACTGAGAATCTTAACAGACTATTACTTGCCATGTTCCATGGAAACGGCAAAATTCGTAAAAAAAATCCATAATTTCGCAAAAAAGTTCTTACCTGGAGGTGGGTTTTGCCTTTGTCGAAAAACTGTTAATACGCTAAATGGGAGTTGGAAACACTTTTGCCGAATAAGTTCTGAAGTATCGAACTTGTAACTCACGTCTGATCAACTGTTTCCGCTGTTGAAGTTTTACCGGATATTCCCATAACGCGCAGAGACATGGCTGGTAGCAGCTTGTCCGCTTGAAACACATTCCTGAGGACCTCTCTCCATTTTTCTAAGATCAATGGCCGTCAGGTTCATGCGGATAGTTTTGTTTCCGGTTTAGAACCCATACATCTTGTTTATTACAGCCACGTGTGACGTCAACTACTGACGTAACGACGCCTGCCGTAGCCTGGTTTATTTGCTCCAAACCAGCTGATGGATTCGCATTAACTGTTTTTTCTTTTTTGCGACATTTCAAAAGTCCACTTAAAATTCACATGACAATTAGATGGAAACATGGCTACTGATGGTGTTGTGTTGGAACAGGTTGTGTCAGGAGTGGAAGAAACAACAGTTGGGGAAAATGACGACAATAGTGTGTTCCTCCTCAATAGTGTCTTTTTCTTCTTCTACAGAACGTGCCTACCATAGGTGTGTCTGCACTGAATTTGGCCAGTGTGCTGTGTGACGAAGTCAGCCTGGCAGGCTTTGGTTACAACCTGTCCCAGCAGAGAGCGCCACTGCATTACTACGACCACCTTCCCATGAGCTCCATGCTGCAGCAGACCATGCACAATGTGGACAGAGAGACCGAACTGCTACAAAGCTTAGTAAGAGAGGGAGCCATCACTGACCTGACGGGGGGCATTCACTGCTCCTTCTGCCCCAGGTGACCCTGAGAACATTGAGCATTAAGTACTTTCCCTTTTTGTTGTAAAATGCTTTTCTAAAAACAAGTGACACACTGTACACGAAGACAGTAGCAAGACCAAAGGACTTATAAATATGTGAGAAGAAAGGAAGAAAAGAAATACAAGGTGAGAGAGCTTTGTGAAGAAAAGGACATAATGACAAAAGTGACTGGTAATATTAGCACCTGCTGGCCATTACATGTTCACATTCATCCAACCCATACATGTGTAAACCAACCAATGAATGAAGTTTCTTTGCTGATAAAACATTTTCATATGAAAAATGTATAGTTATAATTTTCAGTATTGCAGACATGTATTACAGGTGGTTGAAATATCAACCTATAGACCCCAAAAGAGCACCTTGTGCTGATAGGATTATAAATATTATATGGTACATGGATACCTCACCCACTGCTGATTTTAGGACTTCTTCAAATGGTAATACAATATTGTCTTATTTGTATCATGATAGTTCTACTGGTACTATGAGTTAAAATTGTAGTATCAGGCTAAACTGAACCAAACCATTCCTCCACTGGTTATAATTTATATAATTATGTCCACTTTCAAATTGAGTGGTTTGAAATATTTTCCAATGCATTTTTTAAGAAGTACAGTATATTATTTATTTATGTTAACCCTGGAACAAATGGCTCTAAGTTACAGAGAAATGTGACAATTACAGATGCCAGATGTAGATTGATCTGCACCAGTCCAAGATGTCTTCAGGGACACTTTTGGAGCAGGCTTTAAATAGTTGGAACTTAAGTTTCATTATTGTTCTTTTTACAAGTGTTAAAATAGATGCTGGTTCAGTGTTATCTCCAGAATATTGTGCCATACTACAAAATGTATTAGCACATCTGATTATTCCAATGTAAATTAGCAACATAACAATTTTACAATACTTTGTTTAGTTCTCTGTGTGTTTTAAGTTGTAGCATTTTTTTATACCGAAGAGCTCCGATTTACTTTTACAACTGCACCTTGTTAATTTTCTACAGTCTTCCAAATTGGCTAGTCTGTGAAAAATTGTGCACAAATGAAAACTGTTAGTCACGAATTGTGTTTTATTTTTATATACATTATTTATTTTCATTGTATGTAATATAATTAATAACATTCAGACTGCACGCACTTGTCTGCTTACCTTTGAAATGTTAATGTATTTATGTCTGTTTTTAAGCTAAAGCTCAACATTTCTGTTGTCACATTTCTTCCTGTGATCTTCATTTTGAGGGAGATGATCAGTTCCTGTGTTTTCATTAAAATATTTAAAAACACAGCTGATGTCAGAACAAGTTAATTGAAAAACATGTAAAAACAGCCTTACACTCAGTTCAGATGTTCTCTAATGAGTTTTAAAAGAAAATGTAGTCATGTTTAAAATGGACACCAGTCTGTCTGTGTGACCAACAGAAGGAGATAAATGCATCTGCCTGCACGGCTCTTAATTATGTGTTTATGAGATAAGATAAAAACTCCAAGAAAGTTTAATGGTGCAGCTTTTGTTTTCAGTCTTAATTTACTGTTGCTGGACTTTGTGATTATTAAAATGTACATATGATTGAAATTAACACATTACATTGTGAGTAGTTCATTTAATGTGAATGATTATTCATTAATCATTTCAAAGTTATGTTTCAGTTAACACTTTATGGTATGTCGTTTTTAAACAATCACGATTTGAGCATTGAACTCTCCCACTCTTGTCCATTAATGTACTGTTTAGATAAATCGCCTCGTGACCATAGACTGTATATAAAAAGCTTGTGACCTGCCATGAACAGAGTGCACTCTGCTCATTGCACTATTGTCTCAATCTGTTTGTATTGTTTTTGTTTTTAGTGTATATATATGTGTTCTCTACGACGGAGTATTAGGGCCACATTAAGAAAAAAAAAATAGAGGATGAAGATTTTTTATTTATTTTGCATTTCGAGAATAAAGTCGAAATGTCGAGAATAAAGTAAACTCCTTTAGTCCATCAGATCACGCTGGAGCGACTGTCCGCTATGCCAGCTGCCATGTGCGCAACACCATAGACACAGGTTAGGCTACATCCAAGGAGTGTAAAGGTGAGTTTTTGAAGAGATGCTACCTTATTCTTAACTGTAAGAGAAAGTCGCATGAAATAAACACGTAAAGCCTATTTATTTATGCTTGACATAAATATGTCGTTACCATTGAACTATAAACTACTAGATCATGTGAACCTCTTGTGACTGTTGTATCAATTTTAAAGGACCACTATTCGCTAGAACACCGGTTCCCTGTACCTGGCAAAAATGTCAGTCACCGTGACAGATTTCCTACGAGCTCGGGCGGCCCAGAAGAAGCCCTCACACTAATGGAGGAGCAAAAGGTGCATAGGGCTGAGGGAGAAGTCCTGTATTAACACATTTATTCTCTGAGAAAACACGTTTAATTAAACAGGATTGTCGATTGCCTTGAGATTTGTGACAAATTTTTTTTCTACTTATATTTCAGTTTGACTTAACCTCAATTAATCATGCTCCTGATAAAGAGCTTAAAGATAGACATAAATAACATCAGTGGCTGTTTCCAGGCCTGGGTCAATAATCAACTTAAATTCTTAAAAAGCATTTTCTTCAATCTGTCTGTGTTTGATGGGCATGGTTTGCACAATACAATTGGTTATAGTGTGAATTCAAGGTTGATTTTTATAACATTGACCCTTTACTGATATTAATCTTGCCAACCATGATTCCTATACAGCAGTATAGTGTGATCATATAGAGTCAAGCAGAGTCAGCTGATTACTTACAGATACATTGACATGCAAAACGTCCAGGAGCACCTGAATAAGATATCAAGAGTCTATGTGAATGGATTGCAGACCTCACTAAATTATTGCACACATGGAAAGAATGACAAAATTATAACTACAAAACAATTTACTTAATGAAGATAATTTTGGACCCCTGGAATGGATCATAAATAGGCTGTAGTTATTAAACTGATGATTATAATATGGCTAAAATTAAAACTGGTAATTGGCATTATAATGACAAAGCTTTGTGTAATTTCATATCCAAAGTAATTAGATGGAGCTTAAACATGGAGCTTCCTGTAGAGTCCAGTACAGTAACAAATACTGTAATAGGCTAATGTTATACTGTTCTTTGGTCGATTTGTATTTTTTCTCCCTTATCATGGTTTTTCTTTGTTTCACAGATCGACATAGATGTCATCCTGCATATGGACGGTTCAGCTTTGGCTAAATACATTCCTTCATATGGAGACAGGATTGCACTTTTCAATTTTTGTAAACATCAAAAGCCAGTCTCAAAGCGAAAAATGGGTCTTCTTGAAAAGCTGAGGGAGAAAATTAAACTAAGAAGGGAAACCACAGAAAGTCAAGAGAAGCCTCAAACCGCTAAACCCAATGCCAGATGTAGGCAAACTACACAGACTATTGAGATAGGTTGGATACACCAAGACAAATGTGAAACTAAACAGGTTAGAGCAAAACAAGGAGGGGGCACTAGAAAGGTTGTTATGGACATCAATAGTGGATTTAATGAAATCCTGAAAGAGGGAAAAAAATTTTTTTTCCCAAATGGTGTTTCAAGTAAAGGCCATGAATCAGACTTCACATTTGATGTATGGGACTTTAAACAAAACTCTTTTTCTGAAGATCTCTCAATTGGCAAAATTTATGAAACAGTCAAGCTACCCAAGCTGCGTTTCTACATTGCCACTCAGCCAAAACCACAATCAGATGAAGATGCCTCTACCAGCGAGTCTGAACACAAAGATGATGAATCTAACTTTGGGGTGGATGAAATTATCGAAGTTTCTGACGGCCAATCCATGTCTGAGGAGTCCAGTCACTCAGCACAGGACCAGGATCAGGCCGGTTGGCATCACCCAGTTGCCACAGATCGCTCAATCGCTACAAATCACACAGTCATCACAGATGACCCAGTGGTCTCAGAGATCCATTTTATTTTACCAGAGATATTGCAGGAGGATGCAGTTGTTCTTCAAGAAGTAACACTAGGAGATGACCCATATATCTCTGACCCTGAAATTACATCTGGCACACAAACAGAGGCAGAATTTGATCAAGATGACACACTGATTTATCAGCCTGACACACCTGACAGCGCCAAACAAAACTGATTACTATAAATCATGCAAATTGTTTCAGTGACATGATTCAAGCATTTTCTGATCCCGAGACTCTGACCAGACCACTGGCAGTGACACGATTACTCCCAGATAATTCTGAGGAAGCTGGTAGCAGGTGAGGGTTTCTGAGAGATGTCTTCAGTGCATTTTGGCAAGAATTCTATGACCGTTGCACACTCCGGACAACAATGAAAGTACCCTTCATCAGACATGATTTCAAGGCTGACACTTGGAAAGCCATCGGCAGAATTTTACCAAGAGGATACAAAGACTGCCACTACCTTCCTATCAAGCTTGCACCTCCTTTTGTTGAGGAGATGTTATTTGGAGCAGTGTACAGTGATCTGACAGAAGCCTTTCTTCAGTTTGTAAGCCGCCAAGAACGAGAGCTCCTCAGGCAAGCTTTACAAGATTTCTCCTCGGTTGATCCTGATGACCTGTTGGAGGTCCTCGATAACTATGAATGTAGAAGAAAAGCCTTAGCAGACACCCTTCCAGTAATTCTGATGGAAATTTCCCACAAAGAACTTGTTCAAAAGCCAATGTTCATTATTTATTGTTGGAGGGAGATCACCCAATCACAGATCAGTCTGAATTATGAGAAGCTGACAAAGATTTATGCTGACCTTAAACCCACATCTAAGAAGGTGTTAAGGCTGTTGAAGTTCCCAGCGGATATGAGGGCAAAGCAAAAAAAGGTCGAACATCATCAGATCAGAAGGTATATCAGGGAACTGGATGAAGAAAAACTCGGGAAGTTTCTGAGATTCTGCACAGGGTCTGATTTGATTGTGTGAGACACCATCACTGTTGAATTTACAGAAATGACTGATTTCACAAGACGTCCAATTGGACGGACATGTGGAATGTTCCTACAGCTACCTGACTGCTATGAAAATTTCCC
This sequence comes from Micropterus dolomieu, assembly GCF_021292245.1. Lineage (NCBI taxonomy): Eukaryota > Metazoa > Chordata > Actinopteri > Centrarchiformes > Centrarchidae > Micropterus > Micropterus dolomieu. The sequence goes on along the minus strand of NC_060168.1, from coordinate 6,677,649 downwards.
TGACTTTCGTGCTGAATTCAATGAAGTCCTTGAGAGCAACGTCTGGGTGATGAACATTGTGTAGCACAATATGTGGCCTTTTAAACACGATTGTGCCCATACTGTTGCCAAGCTAAGGTTTCTAAAAGGATTGACACAAAAAGCTGCTATTTTGACTTTGAAAGCCTTTTATAGGTGCAGTTTGTCTTCAGGTTTTCTGCATTTAGTAAGTAAGTAAGTAAGGGCTCTTGTTGTTTTTTGCAAATGTCTTTGACTTTATTCCCTAATTCTGTCTCTGTTTGTATAAGGACAATTCAAGTACAGTTTTCAAAAACTATATTCTAGGTTAACAATAAAAGAATATTTGTCTTTGTGTATTAACAGTTTGAGTAAGCTTAAGCTGGGGTTTATTACAACAAGTAGGTAGTGACATTGCATTTTATGGTTGCAGCTCTTCATGCACACAGGCCCTTCATAGTCATGCCATAATTATTTCACAACAAAAGGGAACTTGAACTGGTTGTGCAAATGTTTTCTTGTGATTTAATATTTTTTATTTTATTTTATAAAACCTCTACAGGCATAGTACACGTTAAAGCATGCTTGTTTGATGTTTGTTTTACAGGATAAGACACAAGATGTCAAACAAAAAGGAATTGAAAAACACATCTGAGTTTACTTGTTATGTGAGTGTTCTGTGGGTGCAGTTTCTATACCCCCAAAATAGACCAAGGCATGTTCATAATTTGATATTAAAAGTTTACCTATTTCATTGCGTATGGTGTTTAACTATTCATTAAGTTAAAGGGTAAGATTCAGAAGTGTCAAGCACCTTTACAGCATTCCTAGTGAAACATTTAAGTTTAACTGGTTAATGCAGTAATTAGTTTAGCACCTGATTAATTTGGTGAGAAATGACGTACATATTGTTATCCCTGATACAACAAAACCTTTAATGTTAGATATAACACATTACGCCCATTGTTACAGACAATGTTATAGAGTAGTTTGGTAAAAATCAAAATGTTGTGAAAGTGAGGATACTCATGAGCTGCCATTCAAACTCCTTGCATGAGTCCATCACACATGCTGCATAAAGGCTGTACAGTCAAGTGCGCACGTGACAAGAAAGTGCTGATCACTGTGTATAATCACTACAAAGTTTTCAAGTTGGCCAAGATGGTCTTGGCACCACATGTGTACTGCATAAGTGCAGGTCTACATCAGGCCCATTTAGAGGAAATTATGCTTTCACTGTGTGGCCTACATAGTAGCCTATCATAGGATCCAATGATCCACCTTACTGCAGAGAGTTGTCCACCCCTCAGATATTTAGCAGTAGGCCTATTTCAGTTCTCAATAAGGTGTATAGTTCAGCAGCGGAAAACGCATCTCTGGGCGCATCCCATCCTTTTTCCTGCATCAGAAGACAGCAGAGATCAAATACGGTTTCATCACATGGGTATTGGCTTGTGGGGGTGCACTCCTCCTTACAAAGGGCAAATTCCTCCATGTCAACTGTCTTAAGATTGTCCTCAGCACCATACATCTCTGGAAGTGTGTACATCAAAATAGGGCAACCTCCTATCACACCATGGCCTGGCTTGACTCGAATTCCAGGTTGTCACGACTTCTTCAAGTTCATCCTGCATAAAAAAACAGACATAACCTGAAGTTTTATTCATTATACAAGGTTACAGATATGAGATATACAGTATGTATACTTCAACTGTCGGAGGAATGCCAATTCATTTAAATATCTATATGTTGAAAACTGTCATATACAGCTCATCGTCATATTGTGCACCGCAGTGCTCTCCAAGGTGATGGAACAAGAAGCTAATTCAGCTAAAGGAGAATTATGTAGGCATATGTGTTTAACTGTTAGATTATGGAATGAGGAGATGCATGTTGTTGACTTTGTTTTGGCATGTTTAAATCGTGTGTGTGTGTGTGTGTGTGTGTGTCAGCTTGCAGGCCTACCTGAACAAGGTTAAGGAAGCAGAATTGGATTAGATTTCTATCCAAGAAATCACCGGAGAAATGGCCATCATATTGGAGAGTTTGGAAAAGGTTGAGCCAAAATTGTGCACTTTGTTTTTTCAAGATTCCCCACCACGATTCAATCCGCTGGTTGGCGGTGCTGCGTCCATAGATGAAACTCCGGTCTCTTGCAAATCCATCTGCGTGATTCCTGCGTAGAAAGACAAGCATGTTTTCGACGTGCCCATTTTCTGTGCCTCTGTCAGCGCGCAGTCGCTCCGGGCAATGCAATCCAAGCGGGCAATGGATGTGATGAAATAGTCTGCTATTATTTTTGGGTCGTTATTTGTTTTGTAGGCTTCCATCCACACAATGTAACGACTAAAACCATCAATACAACCATTGGTGCAAATGCCGTATGGCTTCAGCTTGTCGTACGAATCCATATGCCATAGCGCGTTGGGACCTTTGTTGTGGTAATGCCTGCGTCTCAGACGCCGCGCTCGCCTGAGTTCCACTCCTTCAGGATCAAACAATTTGATCAACTGTCTTATTGTGTCTTGTGATACCACATATCCTCTCTGTATTGCGCGTAGGTGTAACCATCGATACACTTGCATCTGTCCATTTCTAGTTATTTCAGTTTGCAGGAATGCGCAGACCTCTTCCAAGTTTGTGTGATTTATCCTTCTGAACAAACGCAGTGTTCGGCACAATCTCTTCAAAGTCCTAATACTTATTACCACACCGTGTTTATGCGCTAAAAGAGAAAGAATTTCCTTGTTATTAAAACCGATTCTGAAGTATAAGTTTACGAGATCATAAACATGAGGCATTTTGTGGAAGTAGGCTGTGGGTAAACCCGTCTTGATTCTTGAAATGTCAAGTTTTTTCCTCGACATTTCGACTTTATTCTCGAAATGCAAAATAAATAAAAAATCTTCAATCCTCAATTTTTTTTTCTTAATGTGGCCCTAATACTCCGTCGTAGTTCTCTATACTGTAGCCTGTGTGTGATTTTATTATTGTATTATTATTGTATTGTAAGTAAGCACATCGTGAACAATGTACAATCCTGAGGGAAATTGCTTGTATGTGTACGCATAACTGACAAAGATGATTATGATGATTATGACCGGAAATCAGGCAAGTTTGCTTTCAAAATGAGGTGTAAATATATATATAAAATAAAATCGTTGAAGACTACAGTTGCATTTTAGTTTTACTTCAAAATCTTTTCCCAATGAAGTGTTTTATGCACGTACACTATTTTACTATTTGGCTCTAGCATCGTGTAGTTCTAAGAAACTTGTGTGAATAGAACGGATTTTATTTTGAAACGTTTGTCCGGAAGTTGCACATTTTAAGACCACCACAATAAGGTGCGCGTGGTCAAAAATAAGAAGCCGGGGAGATCTGCCGCCGAGAGGTGGGAAGTACTTTAAATAAGTTAGTTGTTGGTTTCATATGGAACCAAACAGTAGTTTGTTTAGTCATTGTTATAACACGTGCTAAAAATGTAGAAATGAATTACGTACAGTGTTAACGTTACTGAAATAAAAGGTCCGCCGAACTCTATTGAAGTATCTGGCAGTTTAATGGTAAGTTATTGTTAATGGAAAAATATGAATAGGCGAGAGTTAATCGTTTTGTCCTAACGTTACGCACTTTTTAAATTCGGCGTTAACATCGTAAGGCTTGTTCTTAAATGTGTGCATCCTTCAGTTCGTTAAGGTTTCTCATGCACACAGTCATCTTTCACTACAATAATTCACACCGCGGACTCTGCACTGTTAACCAGTTGTAGATAATAGTTGCCATTTAAGTGATAAAAGGTTAAAGTGCTGCTCGGGGTGACTGGCTGTTCGTAAAAGTGGCTCCAGTCAAATCTAAAGGATTATCGATTTGTCTCCCCCTTTTTAAAAACTTGAGCTTTAATGCCAGTGTTTTTTGAATGGAGTTTGCTTTACTTTCTCTGTGATGTGTTGTTATAACGTTTCTGCTTATTAATGCCGCATTGAGGTCAGTTAAGTTTAAAGTCTAACGATTATAAAGTGTTGTTGATTAACGACCAGTGTCTCCTAGAATTGCATTGTGGTGGCTGAATTGTTTGTGTGTGGGGTGGTATGCGTTAATGCTGTGACTTCGATAATTAAGTAGAATAAATAATCTGCAGAGTGATTGTGTACGGCAAATATCGGGCAGGTGGACAGACACTGTGAAGGATGCCTGTGGTGGAGATCCGTGGGACACTGCAGCTTTTGAGGTGAAAGGTGACTTGTCTCTGATTGGCTGATGTCAATGAACCCACCCAACTTTCATTGGTTTCTTGGTATGCACCCCACCCGTTTTCCTTAACGGCTCTTGTCCAGCCCTGCCCCCTTTCTGTCTTGTCTGTGGTGGCGCGAGTTATGCGTGTCGGGCTACTCAAGCCATGCATCTATGGCAAGCCTGTTGTTGCTGTTAAGCACGTGATCCGCTTTATTCCAGCTGCCTCCCCACTTGAGCTTATCGAGCTTGAGTGATTGATGTATGAGGTATTTTTTGCAACAATGGTAATATAAGAGTTGAAGCTCTTTTGTAGTGTACTTGGATGTGGTAACGTGGCGTTTGCATAAGCCCACATGGGGGAGTTCAAAGTATTTTATTGAATGTGGTACTTGCATTATTCAGATCCTTTACTGGAGTAAAAGTACCAATACATTCATGTAAAATACCTGCATTCAAAATCATACTTGAGTAAAAACACACAAAGCAAGAGTTATCAGGAAAATGCTTCAATTTCAAGTGCTGTACTAGTATCTAACTGATATCATGTAATCTATTACATCATTGGACTGTTAAATAGAACATTCAGCTGGTTGGGGTGGAGCTACTTCTAACTACTTTATACACATAGGTCCAGTGGTTCCTGATCTAGGGGGTTGGACCCTTCAAGAAGGGTCACAAGACAAATTTGGGTGTGGTGAGATAATTAACGGCAGAGGACAGAAGAAAAAATAAATTCTACACAGATTTGCATTAGTTGTTTGGACTTTTCTCTGGCCTTTTTCTTTTTTTGTAAATTGCTGGATAATTTAAAGTCTTTGGGCCTCAAACAATCGTTTATTGAAACCATCTGAGCAGTTCAGACTGAAAGTCTCTCTTTGGTGCAGCTGCTGACAGCTCTTATCTGAAACCTGATAAGGGCCCCTAGCAGACACTGTTTGTTTACTGATATTTTGTAAGGGTTGGCTAGGAACCTTTTGATGTATATTTTTTAACAATGCATAGTATTTTATACATTGATCATGTGTTTTCATTGTTAAGTCTAAATCTGAAAAGTTACTGCAGCTATTGAATAAATGTAGTGGAATAAAAAGTACAATATTTCTCAGTGAGATAAAGTGTTGTAGAAGTATAAAGTAGCATAAAATGGGAAATCTCAATTAAAGCACCTCAAAAAGTACATATTTTCCACAATTATGTTTTGGATTAAAAAAACGTTTTTCATTGGCAGGACCATATTGAGATACAGTAATGCCAAAGTTTATTCAGAACATTGTTCAGATCATACAAATATGTAAATATCTATCTATCAAGATACAAAATAAAAGAGAAATGCTCGCTGTTCCATTGCACACACACTCACAAATCACCAAGCAGTATTCCTCTGCTGGCATTATTGGAACGGAAATATTAAAGGTGTTAACACTAGATGATCTCCTTTCAGTTTTTATCATGCTGTAGACACAGTCAACCCCTTTTTGCCTGGTCGATAATTCAATCTTGCATAAAGTGAGTGGAACAGTAAATGTAATCTTAGTTTTTCCTTTATCTCTCACTCAGCTGGTCAAGTTAAGTCTTGCCAACACCAACTCATTGAGCTGAGATATGCGTGTGATACCAGAGTCTTAAGAAACAAAAGTAAAATGCCTTTGATAGAGAAAAATAAATAAATTGAAATGTATCTATAAAACAAAAAATTCCCTGAGCACAGCAACAACAATGAGGTGCTGGTAGATAGCAGGATAAGTCTATGAAAAATCAAAAAACAAAGTGCCGCACACTGATCTGACTTACCACTTTATTTGTGAGCAACGTGTTTCGCCCATTGCTTCTTCAGGCTCACATAGTGAAATTATAGTAAAAAAAGTACTTTTTTTAATGTTGTATTTCTTTCCTGAATGTGGATGATTAAATGTTTTAATGTCAAATGTGTTTGAACAATGTGCACATTTGCCACACCTGTAGTTCCCATAAAGCTGTAATTAAAGCCAATTAGTTTGAGTGGGTTCTTTATACGTGGAACTGACAACCAAATGTCTGATATTTCTGCCTCTACTGAAGCAAAAATGAGGTCTGGACACTGCTAAATGATTCAAATTCGGGTCACATTCTAGGATACTCCAATTAATCATTCACATTCAGGAAAGAAATACAACATAAAAGAATTTATTAATTGTCTGTCTACCCATGTTGTCTATGTTTTGAAATATCCATGTGGCTTAATGTATGTGGGCCAAACTAAAGGGAATCTCAAAGTGAGAGTGGCAGAGCATAAGGCGGCCATTAGAAATGGGAACATGAATTATGCCATTGCTAGACATTATAGAGAGAAAAACCATGGTTCGGCAACTTCTCTTAAATTCATTGGCATTGAAAGATTGAGTCCTAAACCAAGAGGGGGTAACATGATCAACTAACTTTTGAGAAGAGAAGCTTTTTGGATTCATGAATTGAACACAATTGAACCTCATGGACTGAATGAGACACTAGATTTGAGCCCATTCCTGTCATGTTGATTATTATATCTATCTCTGAGGTGTTTTTTTTTCCTTCAGAGAAAGTTACGATACTGAATACCCTCCCCTCCCCTCCAGGGATATAGGCTAAAGGTAGGAATGTCAGGCTATTTGTCCTTATGATATTTATAAGGTCTTGTTCTATGTTTAATTTTGTTTAAATGGTGTGTGTGTGTGTGTGTGTGTGTGTGTGTGTGTGTGTGTGTGTGTGTATGTATATATATATATATATATATATATATTAGTTATCTTGCTGTTTATATCATGGCACTTTGTATAAGATGTTGTTTTTGTGGGGGTCATGTAATGCATGGATTGTGCTGGTCACATGACCTGCACAGGATCTACTTAACACACCTGTAAGTACTTTCGTAATTTCACTATGTGAGCCTGAAGAAGCAATGGGCGAAACGCGTTGCTCACAAATAAAGTAGTAAGTCATATCAGTGTGCGGTAGTTTGTTTTTTTGATTTTTCATGGAGTGGATCTGTTACACAAATGCAGCCATTTTCCAATTGGACACGTCAGATGTTTTCCAAAATCTTAATGCGATTTTACATGCTAATGTCGTCAGAGCTGAAATAATTTGTTGAATAACTGATTTGTCAATTGAGAGATAATTAATTGCTACTTATTTAATTATTGTTTAAGTCATTTATCAAGCCAAAAATGCTCGTTCTAGCTTCTCGATTGTGAGGATTGCTGCTTTTTTTCCTTCAATAAACTGAATATCTTAAGGTTTTGGACTGTTAGATAAAACAAAAAATTTCAAGACGCTGCCTTAGGACTGAGAAAATTGTAATGGGTATTGTTCAGTATTTTTAAAGACATGTAATGGCTCAAACAATTATTCAGTGGAGTCTTGTTAACACAGACCCAATATAAAAGAAACACCAAATATGCCACTGAGTCAACAGCCCAGCTTCCTCTGTATTCTGCAGTTTTTCCTTTGAGATTTATCACACTCTGTCTAATCATCTCAGCTGACCACACAGAGGTCATAGGCCACTGGGGGAAAGGTGAGGAGGCTGAGCAACTGCTTGAACGTGTTTGCTTTTGCAAGGCACTTAGGGATGTCACATTTCTGTTCACGTCTAATAGAATAATAGAATCTACAGTAAGCCAGATGGTACCGATGTGTAAGACAAACGGGGTGTGTTGATGGAGTTTTGTGGTTTTAAACATATTTGATTGTATTTTGAGACAGCAATTAGAATAAACAGGGATTTGGTCCCCCAGCCTGTACTACTTCAGTGATCTTGTCTGTGGATAAGTTCATTGATTGTTTACAAGTCTTTGAGTCAGACCGACCTTGAGCCAGACCGGCTGTCTTGCCACAACCAGCCAATCAGAGCCCTTCCTGGAGCCGGTCCGACCTTTGATTGGTAGATAATCTGAGGTTACAAATCACCTGGTAAAAGAATCTGTGCCAGAAGTATATCAGCGCATCCTTCTCATTGAAGCTGAGTTTGGCGGTTGCTGTAGCAGCACTAACAACAGCATTCCCAGGGTCGCTTTGATTGGATGTTCAGCTGAAAACCTGACCTGGCTGCTTTCTCTTACAGGTGAGTGGAGAAGAAATTCAATAGGAATAGAAAGTAGAAAGAAGGTGGAGACAACATGGCCATCTTGTCATCGGTTTGTGTGCAGTTATTGTACAGGTTTTTCCAGCTTAGATGTTGGCAGTGTTTCTGGTCGGTAAACTTGCAGTTATCCTCAGTGACGGAAGAAGGTTTGTGTGGCACTTGCATTCAAACAAATACCACTCTGACTGTGATGATTCTTCTGAATTCAATTCTATAGGCTAATTTGCAAACGTCAGGAAAAGTCTTAAATTATGTGCCATGAAATACAGCAGCTATAAGTTATGTTGTTGCTTTATAATTCCAACTTTTTAAAAGCAAGTTGGAAACAATCCAAGATATTAGACAGGAGTATTTTAAGGGGAGTATATTATGATTACAAAAATTGCAATATGAAAAAATAAAAGAACTTAAAACAGGACTTGTCCAGTGCGGTACACTTTTGCTGCAACAGTCATACTTGGTCTGGTGGCTAATGTTTTGTAATGTTAGCCAACTTTATAGCTTATAACAGAAATAACTAAGTCGGTTTACTAGAGATATGACTCTCTACACTACATTTTAGCATGTATCATGATCTCATAATTGTCACTGGCCACAGTGGCTGCTGCTATGCAAAAGTCACATAGGCTGACTTAAATGCTAGGATCGTAGACCACAGATGTTGCATTACGTTTTGCACCAAAATCCTCCCTTTATGAAGCTATATCTTTGTTAACAATTATACTTTTATGTAAACCAAGAAGGTAGATGAGACTTTAATTGGGCCCTCCAAGCTTTTCACATCAAAACGTTTATCATCATCTTTGTTTTTTCATTCCAACAAAGTGGGGAATGATAGTAAAAGAGCAGTGATGCCTTGTGGCTGTGAGATCCATTTGCTAATGGATGATTGATTGATCTGATTTTCTAAGGTTCTCTGTCAAATCAACACCGTCAGTACCACTTGGTCTTGATATGATCATTGTTGTCCCTCAGTTTGGATTGTTAACTTGGAATCTGGGCCTAAGGTCATTCTCTTCATCCTCAAGGTTTCCATGGAGGTGGACCTGCCCCTGATTCTGTCAGACTCTGTTTCTAATCTGTTTTTCTTAATTCTTAAACAGTTCTTCTAGTCTATCACCTCGTGTGTGTGTGTGTGTGTGTGTGAGAGAGAGAGAGACAACGGTTACAGCACTGAGGACCGTGTTATTCCCCACTCATTAAACACAAACACACACTTACCATGGGAACTATCCTCACCTGCTGAACATCTCCAGAGAGAATCTGGTAGATGTTATATGATCTAATTGCACTACAATATGAGCCGCTATTATTCTGCAGTAGAAGCAGCACTACAAAGTGGAGGTCTCTGTGCTTAACATCCAGCCAAGTTTTGTCTTTGAGTAGGCTGTAGAAACACCGTTTTGCTGGTGGTTAACCTTGAGTGAAGAATGAATTTTATGTTTATGTATTTCATGTCAAGTAATGAAAGAAAGCATGTTCTGTATTTTTATTTGATCTATTAGCATACTGTATCAGCATTTATTGGTCTATGAATCGCTTTAAATAGGCTATTGAAGTGCAATATGAAAAAGCAGACAATGAAAGCTTTCCTTTTAATGTTATTAACTAACTTATTTTGCCTTGTAACATGAACATACAGCTACAGTATAGGCATACAACCATATTGCGTTATTACATTGGATCTCCAACAAATGGCTAATTTCCTTTAAATATAGAAAATATACTTTTTCATGCCTTTCCAACCTAAATGTGTGCCCCCGGTGTGTCTAAAGACCCCCAAACTATGAGGGAATAAACCATCCTCTCTGTTTTTCTCCTGCTCAGTCTTTCAATAAATGTGTGGGCAAGCACACGCTTTGAATTTGCCTCCCTTCTTGACATCATGGAGGGATCTGTGTAGCATAGGACCTCCTCCAGCCCTTCAGCGCAGTAGACAGCTCCACCTACTGCTCATAACAAAGCCCCACCGTCCAACAAAACAAAATAATCAGCAAATGCCAAATGTAATCAATCTATGCTCCCTTTGCTACAGAACTGCTAGCAAGCTAACGTTCGATAGCTGATGCTGAGCTCGATTTACATGTTTACCAACCGTTCAGGTGACTCACCTGTCTGGGTGTGTTTTCAGGTGCCTGTAAAAATGTGGTTGATCCAGCATCCTTTACTTTAGATACAACAAGCGTTGCATTTAGAGATCCTTTTCTTTGGGCTTTGTGTGAAGTTATTATAGCCAAACGTATTGAAGAATGGCACAGCAGCTGCAAGTGTGCTCATGATGGCGTTGTTGCTGCAGATTTACAATCACGATGTGGCGTAAGGAAAGGCGTGATAATAAGGGAGGGATTGCTGTTTAGCTTTTCAGATATTTACTTAGTGGAAATGCGCCAAAAAATAAAATTAATATTGTTCACCAGTCTTTAAAGGATGAGTCTCAAGTTAAGTCTCTATGTGTGTGGCTTAAGTGCGACTCCAGTCCAATCAGCAAACTTGAGTTCCCATTTAGATCCTTGGTGGTTCCTGTCCAGAACTGAGAGTTGAGAGTTGGGGTCCTACATGAACACAACATGTTCTGCCAAAGTTAGAACAGTTTTGGTTATTTCACATGACAGATTTATGCATTTTTGTCCTTGCTTTTCGGACTACTTTAACAAGAGGCCCTTGTTAGCGTTCCAGCGCTTTGTTCCTGGCTGAAATATCTCAAACTATTGAATGGTTTGCTGTGAAATTTGCTACGAACATTCATGGTCGCAGAAGATGAGTACTGGCTTTGGTGACCTTTCTCGTGGTGCCACTAGCAGGTTGACTTTTGTGGGTCAGAGTGGAATTTCTTGATAACTATTTTATGTTTTGCTGTGAAATTTGCTGCAAACATTCATGACACCATTCATGATTTTTTATATAGCACCACCAGCAAGTCAAAATTCCATTTTGCCAATACTTTGGTTTATGGTCAAATGCCTGCTAACTAATGCCATTCACTAAAGCTACACCTGTACTGTGTTTAGTGCTAATAAGCAGGTTTTAGCATGCAGCTAGCAATAGGCTAAACTAAGTGATTAAGCACATGCTAAACATCGGCATGTTAGCATTGTCGTAGTCAGCATATTAGCATGCTGATGTTCAAACAGATATTGTTCCATTTTCATGGATGGATATAGTCAGAGATGTTTTATAGTCTCACACATGAAGCCTACTTTTGCCCCTACATACACTCTTCCTTCACATCTTTTGAAAGCGGTCTTTTGTCTATAATAAATAGGCTAGCTCTCTCATAAATGGCACTGTTCTATCCGGTTTTAAACATGCTGTGGTTCAGCCTCTTAATAAAAAGCCCAGTCTACACCCTATAGATTTTAATCATTTTAGGCCCATTACTAAATAATCATTTATGTCCAAAATACTGGAGAAGGCCGTTCTTTCTCAGCTCTTTTCATTTTTAACTAATAATAATGTGTTGGACAACTTTCAGTCAGGTTTCAGAGTTCACCATACCTCAGAGACAGCACTGCTGAATGATTTGTTGCTGTTCGTTCATTCTGGAAATTGTTCTGTTTTCCTCTTGCTTGACTTTAGCGCTGCTTTTGACAGTGTTAATAATGACATCCTCCCTGGATCGCCTCCAGCAAGGGATTGGTATCCAGGGTGTTGCTCTACAGTGGTTCAACTCCTTTTTATAAAGATAGAACTTTCCCCGGTTAGTATTGGAAATATTTCCTCCTCGTCGGCAGCAATCACATGTGGATTACCTCAAGATTCGATTCTGCGGTTTTTATTCTTCTTGTATATGCTAGTCGAAAGTTGAAAAGCTTGTTTCTTTGTCGAGGACTTGGAGATTGTTTAACGTGCACTTATAACGTCCCATATTGATTATTGTAAGTCTTTGTGCTCTGGAATCTGTAACTCACCATTATCATGCATGCGGCTTGTTCAGAATGTAACTGCTAGATTGTTGACTGGTACAAGGAAGAGGGACCATATCTCCCTGATACTGGCCTCTCTTCACTGGGAACCAGTCAAATATAGAGTTAATTTTAAGGTGCTGCTAATTGTTTTTAAGGCATTACATGGTTTGGCTCCATTGCATATTTCAGATCTTGCGTCACTCCCGTAGGCCCCTTAGATCATCAGACCAGTTCCTTTTAGCCATTTTACAGTCAGATGAAAACAAAGGGTGATTGTGCCTTTTTGGATGTAGCCGCAAGACTGTGAAATAAACTTCCTATTATTATAAGGTACCGGCTTAAAAGATATTTTTAACTGTTGGCGTCCGAGTCTGTTTAGGGACACTCATGCTGTCTGTTTAATGTTTTTTGTATGCATTTTTCACGTTATTTATTGTTGTATGTTTTTATTTGATTGGTGTGTTTTTTTAGCACACAACTTTGTTTAACTTTGGTTGTTAAATGTGATTAATAAAATAAAGTGACTTAACATGACTTGGAAATACTATTAACCACGGGGTCCCGGTATAGCTCTGCTCATTCCTGAATACGCAGGACACAAGTGTACATATGTTTTGTAATTAGAAGTTATAATTGTGAAGTTGTTTTCTCCTGCTTTCTCTAGATCCCCTCCTGGTCCGCATCCCTCCACACGCTCCTTGCTGTAACACACACACACTCTTAACATCACCTCTACTGCCACCGTTTCAGCCCCACGTTCATCTAACGCCCACACTCACGCAAGTTTACCACTCCACTGACACGCACAAACACTTTTCACAAACACACACTCGCCTTTGACCTTGCCGGCAGCATCATGCTGAGCCAGGAGTTCTTGCAGAAGCTCAGGTTTCCAGAGCTGGATGACGTCAGCCAGTACATCAGGAATGTCTCCACCCCCGTGTTGGTCAGCATGGGGGCCATGGCTGCTGCGACAACCTTCTACCTGGCAACACGACTCAAGGCCCTCCCACCAGTCTGCGACCTCGACATGCAGTCAGTTGAGGTTCCGGTAAGTTTGAGGCACAGACTGTAAAAAAGGATTGTGGACTATCATTTTGACACCTCGTGTTTGGCATTTTGGCCGTTGCCATCTTAGTTTTTTGGAACTACAATTGGCCATATTCAGACAAGAGGGTGGAGCTGGGGAGGAGCGAGGGATGACATAGCCATGAATTTGGTCCTCCAAATTCAGTTTGCTGGTAATGCTGAATGTAAATTTCATCCATCACTGTGCATCCATAATTCACGGATCACTGTTGACTGTGATGCTAATTTTGGCCAGCAAAAAAATGACTTAAAACAAAAATGGACTTACCTGAAAAATTATTAAGCTGACTCCTTAGAGTGTGTTATTGTAACAAACACTGAACAAGACATTTTCATGAACTGAAAACAAACTGTCAAAGGCTAGTTAAATAAGCTTTTTCAATGGCGCTGGTTAAATGTACACAATGCAGTGGATACGAGTCGCCTCTGTCCTGATCGACAGGTTGTGGTGGTTGTGACTTCTCAGCCACAAGGTAGTCACACCCTAAAGCATCCCCTGCTTTGTAGTCTATGAGGTGAGTCCACCGTCCCCCCCTTCACTGTGAAGCACTTTGAGTTTCCATGATTAAGCGCTATATGAATGTAATGCATTATTATTATTATTTTACTCTAAATGGGACCATAATTTACAAAATGAACATCATGCTGTATTGAAGAAGACTTGAAACTAGCTATTGAGACATGAACTCATTAGGAAAGTGTTTGTCAAAGCCACATTTGCTTCTTTTGTCAGGGCGGAGAGTTGGCACGCCGATCAGTTCTGCTGAATGGAGACTGTCACTTGACACATTGCTACGATGATGCCAGAACATTGTATGAGTTCTTCCTCAGAGGGGCCAGAGTCTCCAGTAAGTCACAAATACATTCATATCATATGATTGAGAGCATATGTATCTTCGTTACTCGTCAGCCTTGTTATTGCTTTTACCCTGTACTTTACTTCACACATCACAGCATCTTTTTTCAAAGAAAGAACAGGTGTGTTGTTTGTCAGCAGCCGCATACTGCATACAGGGTAGCAAGGTTTAGTATGTACAGTATTTGATAAGTAAGTGTAACCAAAATTCTCTTTTTTTGTCTTTGACTCTCTCTCCCCACTCTCTTTCCTTTCATCTTTAAGATAACGGTCCCTGTCTGGGCTCCAGGAAACCAAAACAGCCCTATGAATGGATTTCCTACAGAGAGGTAAGAGTCGCAGTGAGCAGCTCACCACATAAAAACACGGCCCACAGCTTGACAGCAGTAGAGCTAAAGGTTTCACAAGGCATAAACAGGTGGTGGTGTTGGTAAAGCCGGCGGCAAGGTGAGACAAATAGGACCTCTGTGGGTTGTCAATGTCTTTATGTTTCTAAAGTAGCATATTTAAAGAACTGTGTTTCACCTTGCCTTTGATAATAAAAGGTGTATTTCACTAGTTTTGTCCACAACCCAAAGATATTCAGTAGTGGTTAACTTAAATGTTTTTTTCAGAGGCCGATATTTAGAGAGCAGGGACGCCAGTGGCTGATTTATAATGCGAATATCTAAACAAAGAAAAGTCATGTACAATTTCTTTATTCCATGCAGAGTACAGTCTAATATACATGGTTATTTTAGACAGTAATGTGTTCGTTTAGATGGAATTTTAATAAATTAATGAAATAGAAAAATACATTGGGTTATGCTTTAGATTTCAGAACGTGACTGGTGTTAAAGGGAGAGTGGGGTACAGTTTGTCAGAAGTGACGTCATTCAACTGCATTATTCTCTACAGTGTAACTCTGTGTGTGTGTGTGTGTGTGTCTTAGGTAAAGGAGCGAGCAGAGAATTTGGGTTCAGCATTTCTTCACAAAGGACACTCCAAGACCACCAACTCCCACATTGGCATCTTCTCTCAGAACAGACCCGAGGTACAGACACAAAGTGCCCAACTAACAAAGAAATATACTTGGAATGCCAAAATCCATTAATATTAACGTCTTTCAGTTTTTACTACCAACATTTTTGTTTGACATTACTACGGCTCATAATGTCCCATCACGTGTTGAAAACCTGCAGACAAACAGGTGCATAAAATGTTTTATTAGTTTTTATCTTCTGGGTAGCCCAGCTTACTCTGAAAATAACATTAAATGGCTTGCTAGACTAGTAATGTAGCTTGCAAGAAAGCCTAGGGGTTAGAGCTTTAGTGATTCTCAGTTATTTAATTTAAATGTTAGTCAAACAGAGTGTCTGTCAGCTCAGATAGACCTTTTTTTTCTATTGTCAAAAATGACATGAATAATGACATTAACCTGATCAGCACAGGAGTTCATATACAGTCTACAATTACATATACAGAGTAAATGGATAAGCTTATACTGTGTGTGTGTGTGTGTGTGTGTAGTGGACCATCAGTGAGCTGGCATGTTACACCTATTCTCTGGTGTCAGTCCCTCTGTACGACACACTGGGAACAGAAGCCATCGCCTACATTATAGACCAAGGTAAACCACAGCAGCAACATAACTCAAACACTTTAACATGCCGGCGTTTCTGTTGGTGGAGAACTACGACTTATTCGATTTGTCTACATTTGTTTGGATGTTGTTTCTTCAGCGTCCATCTCGACTATAGTGTGTGACGTAATAGAAAAAGCCAACCTGGTACTGGCCTGTGTTAAGGACAGGGAACACTCTGTGAAAATCATCGTTCTAATGGAGTCCCCCAGTGCCGAACTGGTCAACAGGGGGCAACAGGCTGGAATCCACATCCTCAGCCTGCAGGAGATGGAGGCAAGCTTTTGTCCTCACCTCCGTCTTTCTTTTATTCCTTAATCAGTTCTTCGACTTTTTTCTTTTTTTATGTTTAGTTCTGTCAACATCCTGTGTTGTTTGCTTAACAAGCTTTGCCTTTTTCTCTTTTTTGCATGTTATTCTTTCGTTCTTGTTTGCTTATTTCTCCTTAACTTTTTTCTGTGTCTGCATTGTTTTTTGTTTTATCTTGCTGTTGTGTCTTTCCTCATTTGACACCTTGATTTGTTTGTACTTCCTTTTGATTTATTGCTTTGTTGTCATGTAAATTTATTTCATTTCTTGTCTTCATTCTAGTCTTATTTTGTATTTAGAGTTCCTTTATTGCACTGAGGGTTTTTTTGTTTTGTGTGTGTGTTTTTTGTGTTGTTATTTGCTTTCTTGTCATTTAATCCACAGTGACTTTATTAATGTGCTTTTCTTTTGCGTAGGCTATCGGAAAGGCCAACCATCGTCTACCAGTGGTGAGTAAATGGTTTAATTACCTCTCACCAGTCACTCAATACAATAAAATAGTGTTCATGTTCATACAGTGTGTGTCATGTTGCCCTATTTGACTATTGACTCCCATCCCACCAGCCTCCGCGACCTGAGGACATGGCTGTCATCTGCTTCACCAGCGGAACAACAGGTGACGCCCACACACAGTAAATTGAACCCAATATACTTTCCATGAGTATCTGAAGTATATACTAGATATATATTTTAAAACTTTAATAATAATAATAATCTTTATTTATAGAGCGCTTCAAAAACCAGTTACAACGTGTTTTCACAAGTGTAAAAACAATAAAACACATAAAAACAGTTACATGCTAAAAACAAGAAAACATTTATAAGACTAGAATACACGTTTAAAATAAATATAGAATATATAAAAATAAAATAAAGTTAAATAAAAATAAAATAAGATCGGGAAAGGCTCTCCTATAAAAGTATGTTTTAAGAAGGGACTTAAAAGAGTTCACTGACTCAGCTGACCTGATTTCCTCGGGCAGGCTGTTCCAGAGCCTCGGGGCCCTGACAGCAAACGCTCTGTCCCCTTTAGTTTTCAGTCGAGACTCTGGAACAGACAACAGACCTCTGCCCGAGGATCTCAAGGTACGTGCTGATGTGTATGGGACTAAAAGGTCAGAAATATAAATGTATATATTTATATATATGAAGAGCTTTAAAAGTGACCAATAGAATTTTAAAGTCGATTCTAAAACATACTGGGAGCCAGTGTAATGAAGCTAAAATAGGAGTAATGTGGTCATATTTCTTTGTTCTGGTAAAAAGCCTGGCAGCTGAGTTCTGGACAGTCTGGAGTCGATCAGTAGATTTTTGGGTTAAACAAGTGAAAAGGCTTTAAAGATGAGTGTGTGTGTTTGTACTTTCAGGAAACCCAAAGGGAGCTATGTTAACACATGGGAATATTGTGTCCAACTGCTCCGCCTTCATCAGAATGACAGAGGTGAGGCACTGATGTAATACTTGAACTGTTAAAGTCACAGTGGAACCACAGTTAGAGCGTCTTTAGAAGGATTTAAATCAAAGGACGACTTCCTTCTCAGGTTTCTCCTCCCCTTCCCCCCCCCTCTCTATCCTCCTCTAGCCTCCTCTTCTTCTCTAGTTCCTCCTTTCTCCTCCTTCCTCTTTTGTGTTGTTAGGTCAGGAAGTGGATGATGAGGGAGAAATAAATAAATAAAAAACCTCAACCCTCTTTTGGAAATCTATTTTTGTCAACTGATACACACAAACACACAGCTCCTGCTTTGATACTGCTGTACTAGCTTCTACGACCCACGAGTTAAGTGTGGTGTAGAGCTTATTTTTTATTTCAGTATGTCTTTAATTCTGCCATATTATAACCTTGTTGAAGAGGCTAAGCAACGCTTTGAGCCACTGAGGTGCTGACACCGGGGAGACCTAATTAACACGTTGATAACTGATTCTGATCAATCAAAGTGAGAGACAGTTGAACATTTATTGTTGGTGATAAACTTCTTTGTGTCTATTAAACTCGAACATATTTGCAGTAATAAACAAACGATGGGCCTCTGACGTCTTGTGTCCAGCGGCACTAACCCGCCGCTGATTCAGGATCCAGAAGTACCACCATATTTGAAGAGGAAGAAATACTAATAAAATGCTAAAACTTTATCTGCATTTGTTTGAAGAGGGGGGGGGGACCGTGATTAAGTCTTTCCTCTTCTCTCCGCTCAGACCACCTCAGAAGATGTTATGCTGTCTTTTCTGCCCCTCGCTCACATGTTTGAGAGGGTGGTAGAGGTATAAACATTAACACTGACTGTGTTCCCTTCCTGTCTGTTTGTCTGGGTCGTGGTCATTGGTGTGTGTTTGTATATCTGTGTGTCCCTGTCTGTGTGTGCGCCTGTTTTAGGTTTCCTGTCCATTGTGTCCCAGTGATGTCCATATTTCCTTCCTGCCCTTGGCTCATATGTTTGAGAGAGTGGTGCAGGTATTGTTTGTTCCCTTAGTTCCCATAGTCACCCTTTGTTAAAGGCAGATCAATAGTCCTGCAAACCCTGTGTGTCAGCCTCTCTTTCATTACACACTGAGCAGTTATGGTGACCTGTTAACGTTTCCCTTCTGTATCTTTCTGACAGGGAGTGATGCTCGTGCAGGGAGCCAGGATTGGCTATTTCCAGGGAGATATTCGTTGGCTCTCAGATGACCTCAACACATTGAAACCGACTGTGTTCCCTGTGGTACCCCGACTCCTGAACAGGATGTATGATAAGGTGGGTGGGCACGATGATGACAGCCTTATAAACAGGAGTATTAGCCAAGAGACTCTCTGCCGCTGCTCATATTAACGTCACTTGTAGCTGGTTAATGGTCAAGATGCCCGTGCTGATGAATGCAGCATAAACGAGCCTTCATGTGGGTGTGTGTGTGCCTCTGTAGATCTTTGGGCAGGCCAACACCTCTCTGAAGCGCTGGCTGCTGGGATTTGCCTACAGGAGGAAGGAGGCAGAGATGATGAAGGGCATCGTGAGGAGAGACAGTATCTGGGATCGACTCATCTTCCGGAAGGTCCAGGTACACAGAGCCAGTACAGTTGGTTGAGTGCTACACATGGAGGTTTTACTGAACGGACCCACCGGGCACAGGCACACGGGGGCCAAGGGCTAAAGGGGCCCCTGGTCCAGAACCTCTGTTGGAAGTGGCTGTTAACATTTCTTGTTGGAAAGTGTGTCAAAAGATAAAAAGTGTCAGAAAACGACTACAAAGACCCGTTAGAAGACAGTGTGATATGCAATAAACAAATTGTGAATTGACCCCAAGAATAAAGAAGAAATTTATTTATTTGTTTTTGTTTTACAAAACACTACCTGTTTAGGTTCAAAAGTAACTTCAGACTTCATTGGCCCTACAGTACTTATGCCAGCCTGCCATTCTGATGAGACCTTTAAAAAGCTGTCTTTGAAATTATTTTATGTAAGTTTGCCACACATTTTCAGTTCCTCACTACAACAGCCTAATAAATTCACCCCTCAAAGAAACACAGTCCCCTCATTTTAAACAGCTCTTGGCTACTTTTAGGTTGTAATTTGTTTTTCACCTTATACATGATTTGTGTAGTTTTAAAGTGTACATAATGTCTGAATTTAATAGACAGTGGGTTAGTTGGTTCTTGAAAAGCATTTTTATTTTGTTATTTACTCTAAATTCAGTACTCAATACTTGGTTTCAATACAAACATTGTGTAAAGACATGTAATGTTTGCAGCCACACGCTTAACTCCTAGGGCTCCTAGTGCCTGTTAAAGGCCTGCACAGGTTAACATCCTCGCAGGAAAATACATACAGTAAAGTATCATCTTCCAACAGTCTTAATGATGAAGCAGGAGGGATTAGACACTATTAGGCAAATATACTTTTTAATTATTTATATAATCTAACTGAGCTGTCAAGTATTGTATGTAATGTGCTGCCCTCTACAGGCCAGCCTTGGAGGTCGTGTGCGTCTCATGATAACAGGAGCTGCCCCCATCTCTCCGAGGGTCCTCACCTTCCTCAGAGCTGCAATAGGCTGTCAGGTAAGACAAACACGCTCATGTTCCACCACCTTTTACTGGAGTTATCAATGTACACCAGTAGGTAATGTGTAGAAATGCTACCATCTGATCTGTGATTGTGACATTTCCTCATCCACATTCCCTGTTCCCAATCAGATCTACATTGCATAATCCAGTGTTTGTAGTAGAAGGAGTAGTAGATGAGAATTGTGAGTAATACTTTCTTTTCTCTGTCTCAGTTCTATGAAGGCTATGGACAAACAGAGTGTACTGCTGGATGCACCATGACCGTGCCTGGGGACTGTAGTGCAGGTAACAAATAACAAAACTACTTGACTTAACTAATTGTAATTAACCGGAAAAAAACAATTTCTTAGTAATTCATGGCATTTAGCCTTGTAAAGTTGATGAACTGGCTGATTTACAAGAACTTAACTTGACCTCATGTTAACAGGTCATGTTGGCGCTCCTCTGCCCTGTAACTCAATTAAACTAGTGGATGTGCCTGAGATGAACTACCTGGCTGAAAACGGGGAGGGAGAGGTGAAACACAAAGACAAACAAACACTGTCACAGAAACTCTGTTTTTTTTAAACATGTTTCTAATCATGTATGCCATTCATAACTGTGTTTGTGTCCAGGTGTGTGTGAGTGGTCCTAACGTGTTCCAGGGCTATCTGAAGGACCCCGAGAAGACTAAGGACGCTATTGATGCAGATGGATGGCTTCACACTGGAGACATTGGAAAATGGCTTCCGGTAGGTTAGCTTCTGTTGTTTGGACTCAACTTCACACGTAGTTATTTTTTTTTTATCAACCTCACTTTGTTCATTTCAACCTCACTTGTATTCATTTCAACCAAATCACACTTAGCTAGATAAAACTCTGGATTAGGGATGAAACGGTATGAAAATTTCAAATTGCGATTATAGTGACCAAAATTATCACAGTTATCAGTATTATCACGGTATTGTAAAAATGGGCCAAAAAATATTAAAATGTACTGATACACACACTGAAACCATTTCAACAAGTTTTATATTGAAAACTACAAATACAATTGCCATTTTGTTTGCATAAAAAATAAAATAACAGCAAATAGCTTTTGTAAACAAATGAAAATCATCAAAGTGTGCATTATCAAGATTTTATATTTTATAGGTAATACAATGATCCTGTGGACAATTACATGAAAACAAAAAAGTCTTTAGAAGACAGTGATAGTAACTGCAATGAGTCCAAAAAATTCAGAGGAGTCTGTAGCGTTTCTAGATATGCTGGTTGGTTGACTAAACTGCGTAACGTGTTCTCATGTGCAGTGGACGAATAGACTCTGCCGACACACGATGCACACAGCAGCAGAACAACGTGTAGCGTTTTTACAAGAGCAGCAACACTGAGAGCTTCAGTTTACAAGCTGTTAGCAAGTCAGAGAGACAAACCAAAGCTAAAAGTTGACTCTCCCTGCGTTCACTGTAAGGTCATTTTCTTCAATCAAGTTTCCCTCAGCCCTCTCATAAAAACTAAAATATGACTGGACTTTAGAGTGACTGAAAAATCTCTGCAGCGTTGTCTTGCCCTGTTGTCATTGACCCAAACAAACCCACGTTGCATTCTGCGCATGCGCTCCTGCGTCTCGGAGACGCTGGACAGTGTTTGCCATGAGATTATAATAGCGCGGTTAACCGTACCCGGTTACCATGGTAATTAAAATGTGTACGGTAATAATAACCGTTGGGAATTTTACCATGGTTTACCGTTAAACCGGTAATCGTTTCATCCCTACTCTGGATCTCTGTCAGCCTGTATGCGTTTCATGAATATGTGGACAAAAGATCATTCTGTGTACAATTCTGTGTTCACAGAATGGCACGCTGAAGATCGTGGACAGGAAGAAGCACATCTTTAAGCTGGCACAGGGGGAGTACATTGCTCCTGAAAAGATAGAGAATATCTACTTGAGGAGTGAAGCAGTGGCACAGATCTTTGTGCACGGGGACAGTCTGCAGGTAGGCAGAGGATATTTTGTGGTTTGAGCCATTGAGCACAATGCCAGGCCCTTAAAGTTACTCCTGGCTCCTTTTGACCTCTGTTCCCTTTAGTGCAACTTGAGTGTGTCAATCAGTGGGATTGGTGCATTATGAAACAAAGATCTAACTACACTATAATGCAGCTGTTCAGTCATTCTGAATGTATTGTGTTTATCTCCAGGCATGTCTGGTAGCTGTGGTGGTTCCTGACCCTGATTTCTTGCCTGGCTGGACCAAGAGGACCTTGAGACTGGAGGGCAGCTACCAGGAACTATGTGGCAGAGCGGTAATACTTTTATAATACTTTTAATACTTTACTATTAATACTACTTTGTTTTTATTTTATTGAACTACATTTTTAACTAAGACCATGTCAGAAAGATAACAATTAAACTCTATGGCAATTTTTTTAGGTGGTAGTTTGTGGTGGTGTTGTATTGGATTGCACTGTATTGTAAGGTGTTTCTATTTTTTTGTCCTCTGTGCACAAAATGACTGTACAGACTACCTTGGAATACTGTTTTTTAGAATATACTGTGTTGCTACGGTGAGAATTTTGACATGTCAGAACTGACTGCAAAAAATAGTGAGTTAGTCCAAACACCTATTTAATGTTATAAAAAACATAGACCATGTACCAACTGTTAACCAATAGAGCTTATTATTCTGAGGTACCTCTCATTTTGTCTGTACAGGAAGTCAAGGCAGCTATCTTGGAGGACATAGTGCGATTGGGCAAAGAAGGAGGCCTCAAGTCCTTCGAGCAGGTACAACACTCGCTTATTATTCAGCAAAGATTTGAAACATCTATATTTAATATCTAGCTCTGTAGACCTAGTAGTGTTACAAACTTTTTTTCAGGCAGGAGATGTTGATCCTGGAAGAGAAACATTATTATCCTCTCTAACACAACCTGCCAACGTGTGTGTGTGTCCTTTAGGTGAAGGCAGTCTACATCCACACCGAGCTGTTCTCAATCGAGAACAGCCTGCTCACGCCAACACTGAAGTCCAAGAGGAACGAAATGCGACAGCACTTCAGATCCCAGATAGACGAGCTGTACGCTGGGATCAAAATGTAGAAGGAGAGGAGGAGAGTAAAATGAAAGAACACAAGAGCCCTTCCAAATGTGTTTCAGATGAAGAAAAAAGGAGGAGGCAGAGACATGGGGAAGGAAATGAAGGGGTCTTCTCAGACCAAAAAGATCATCAGACTGTTTAGTCCTCCTGGCCACACTAGAAATAACAGGAACAGGAGGTCATGTAGATTTTAATGGAACTTGATTCAGAGCATTTAGAACAAAATCAGTGCCTGATATGATCTATGGCACCAAACACAAAACCTGTGAGGGTCCAGAGTTGATTGTATTTTTAGAATCAATGTATCTATTGATGAAGTAGTTTTGCCCATGCTATGTACAATACAAATGTTGTGATGATTTGATTCTAATCGTTTTGTGATATTAACTCCATTATGGGCATTGTAAAGGGAAATCTCAAAGTGCAGCTCTATAGCATCAGATATCTCAGGACTTTAATGTCAAGAACCACACACAGTACCTCTTACACTCACATACGCACACAACTTCTTAACTTTAAGGATAAAGAGGGAAGACTCAGACCACCAAAACAAGTTCACCAATGGTCAGGAGCCGAACAGCTTCATACACCACAACTTCAATGTTTAAGTGTCTTTGAGTTTATTTTGTCAGATGTTTCTTGAGTTTCAGTAGAAAAATCCGCAATCCATAATGGAGAATAGGATATTTCTATTGGGTCCTTAAATCTTTTCATGAATAAGCTTGGGTCCAATTAAAGTCCAATTACAGACTAGTTTTACACAAGGAATTCAGGTACTAAAGAACATTTGGGACATATGGAAGCTGTGTCACATTTTAATTTATTTATGAGAGTAACAGGAAGGAAAGTTTGTTGAAGGAATCAGTCTTCAATTATTATAGTAGGTGATAAATGAAATCCTCTCGAATGTTTATAATTTTAATTTCATGGAGATAAACTTTGGTCTTGCTATAATTGTTTGAACTATCAATTCAGATTTGTTTAGTAAAAATTTTAATTAAAAAATCATCAAAACGCTGTGAGCTCATGTCAGTTTTTTCATCAGTGCTGTGTGCACAGGACACACAAGTATGTATGTAGCTCAGTTTATCTCTACTCAAGGCACATTTTATCCTCTATTTATATATTATATCATGGATTTTTTTTATTTACATCATAGACTGCACAAAAGAAATATGCATTGGACTAACATTTAGAAACATTCCTTTATCTAGCTTAGGTGCTGAACGAATAATTGTTTGTGTTGTAGAATACTGAACTTTGTCGCTCTCCGTAGGACCCGAAATGTATACGAAACCTCTCGGGTTAGATCAGTTTAACAAAATTTCTGTGCAAATGTTTATTTTAAGTATATCTGTCCATACGACATCACTGTCAAATTAAGTACAAAACAGTGTAATTTTATCCACGCCATTACCTCATTTTGAGCTGTAACGTTTTCTCTGTAAAAAGTAGTACCGCCTGCCTCCCCCATGTATCTGGAATGGTACAGTCCGGAACTTGAAACATTTTGCGGGAAGCTGTTTCGAGCTGCGGAGTGTTGACAAAACGAACTTATCAACGCTAAACTACAGTTGTTCCACATGGGGTGAGAAAAATATTAATTATGAGTTATAGTCCAGCCGAAATCCGAACACATATCCACGACACACCGCTTTCTCGTATGTTGGTAAAGTCAAAATTCCATTTGAAAATCTGACGATATAACGTTGCCCTGCTTGTCCAACGTTAGTGGTAAATGTAACGATAACAGGTTAACGTTAACTGACGTTATTATGCCGCTTGAGATACTTTACATGTCTGTAAACTTTTGTGCTGCTAGTGTCGGCATGTAATAGAGCTAAGTAGCAACTTTTTAATTGATAACTCTTCGCAACCGCCATTTAACGTCAACTTAACTTACTGCAAGTTAACGTTAACGTTAGGCTAATAACGTTAATATGGTAGAAGGTGTTTGTGAGAAAAGTGCTCAAACTAGCTGAAACAAATAGGGCTTTGTTTGTTTTAAGCGTTGTTTTGTGGTGATAGAAGCATAACGAGCTATAAACAGCTAAAGAAAGTACTTTATAAGGGTTGTAACAAATACATTAATGTGCCACATTACTGAATGGAGTTTGGTTTGAGGTTAGCCTGCTGAAACAGAACGACACAACGGCTCCCTGAACACTAACATTAGCCTGGAGGGAATGGAAACTCAGTGTCACTTCAACGGGGAGGATGCTCAACGACACAGAGATGAGAGTGGTTTGGTTGGAGGTGTCACCTGGGGGTGGCGGTGGCAGAAATATTGACAATGATGATGAAGTGGCCCTGTCTTCTTTGTTTCCGCAGTCCCAAAAAGGGCAGAGGGGCCAAAGTGGTCGCAGTGCCAGAGAGTCAAGTGAGTTGGTTAATGGTCGCTGTAGCATTTGCACAACTTATTTGATGAAAATTGAAGTGCACTATGATTTGGTCGTCACCTTGTCACATGTATATATTTTTCTCCCCCTTTCAGTAAAAAACGCATGGCGAGAATTTCCATGCCACATTCTGATGTCTGTCTGTAATTGTGTTATGGTTATTACACCTTGCTGCATTGCACAGCATTATGGAATTTGAATTTTATTGTTCTCTACTGTGTTCAAATTCAGAAGGATTCATCCTTTGATCATGCGGATTCTCCCAACCTGTCTGCTATAGAGAGAGCTAGCTTCCTGGAGGGACTGCAGCCAAGTCATGGTGAGTTTTCACTGGATGGCTCTATTTTTATCCCTGCCAGTGTCATCATGTCTCTGTGAGTCTTTAAAAGGTGAGAAACGGCAATGGATCATTCGATTTTAACATCTTAAAAATAATCAAATGTATTTTTTGAATGTGCTAGTTGAAGCCAAACACAGCAAACATGGTTGCTAAACTATATGTTGGATAGACCTATTTCTCATTTTTGATTAAATTATTAATGAACCATGATATGATTACTATTATAAGTGGATCAGCAATGCATTCTGTTGTATATTTTTTATTCTACTCCTTATCTTGTGTTACTGTTTTGTTATTATTTTTCTGCAGCACTTCAAGCTGATGTCACATTAACACTGGCAAACAGTTTGCTCCATGTGTTCCTCTGTGTGTCCCTACATCTACTTCTTCCTTTTTCCCCTCCCTTCACTTAGGTCACCTTGTTTTCCAGCATAATGCCAAACCACCAATCTTGTGCTGACCAGAAAACTCTTATTTTGCCCA
The DNA here is from genome assembly GCF_021292245.1 of Micropterus dolomieu. Lineage (NCBI taxonomy): Eukaryota > Metazoa > Chordata > Actinopteri > Centrarchiformes > Centrarchidae > Micropterus > Micropterus dolomieu. The sequence continues at coordinate 6,651,194 of NC_060168.1, read as the reverse complement.
GGTAACCCTCTGCACAGTACCGCATTGGAGGAAGATTTAAATGTCTTAGAGAAGGGACAGACGGACAAAGGAAAAGCTGTGAGGAAGGATATTCCTCAGACGTCGAAGACCACTGTTAAACAGCGTAGTGCTGCTGTGAAGAGAAAGAAAACAGAGAGAGATGGAGACAATGAGGAGGAGGAAGAGGAGAAGAGGAAGAGCAGGAGAAGTACTGGAGGCAAGGTCAAAGCCAGGTGAGGTCAATGGACTTTACTTTCCACACTGGTACTACTGTGTTATGATGTGAATGCAGCTTTTCCTTAGATCTTAGTTAACTCCTGTCTGAATTAAACAGGCCAGGAGAGAAACAGAGAAAGAAGGGAGCGCCTCAGAGGGAAAGGGGAGAGTTAGTTGTGGAGAGGAAGGAGCCAGACCAGCCAGACCCAAGCTCCAACCTCCAGAAAAGCAACCAGTTGACCTCAGCAGCCGGCAGTCTCAAACATTTAGTTGGGAAAAGGCCCGCTAAAAGGAGGAGTGCTGGACAGATGACTGCAGCGAGGTGAGGTTTACCATGCCTTCCACCTGTCCCCGATAAATGCTTTTTGTCTATAAAGACACGTTTAGTTTTTTTTTACTTTATTGAGAAGAAAACCATAGGTTAAAGAAGGAAATTACACCAAGGTAGAAACAAAGGGGTTAATGAATTAAGTGAGTATTGAAAGAATAAATCAACTCCTTTGAAAAAGAAGTACACATTCTTAAGTGAATAATTACATTGCCATAGCTACATGGGTCTTTTGGTTGGAGAAATCAAGACAAATGTATTAGTAATAATAGTATTTTTTTATTTTTATTAGTGTACAGCTCAATATCACGCACCACGTTACAATGGGCTTTACAAGCATGCATGACCCGCATGAGCTCTCAAAGATCAGGAAACCTCCATAAAAACAGGAAAACTCAGGAGAGGCAATGTCCCTGTTAGAAAGACAAAAACACATACAGCAGTTGCATTAAAATCCACCAAGAGGTCCAACACTAATGTCATAAATCCAGTATAAGAACTGTGATTAAAAAAATAGTTTGTTCCAGGTTCAAGGGATCAGGGGAAGGGGTTAGAAATTGTTGTGTGGCACATAATAGTCTGGCTGTTGTGTCAATTTTCTCTACTGTTTGTTGTATCCAGTCATAACACTGTCTAGATCTGTCTGTCTTCCCATTAAATTCTTTATTGGTCTTTGCGTCCCATCAAGGCCCGTGAAAAACCAGCTGATGAAGAAGGACAAGAAGAGACAGAGTGAATCGGGAAGTGGAAACTCCAGTGACCCTCAGTCACAAGTGAGGAAGTTAATGATAATGCCTCCAATAACAATGGTAGCATCTGTTGGATACCACAGTTGTGGTAATCACGTCATAATGAAAGTAGCATTAAGGGAAAAAAACTATTAAAGGAACATCTAGTAAAGTGGAGACTGTCCATATTCTGAGACAATGCTATGCTACATATTGTTTTCTTAAAGGTGGATTCTGACACAGACACCCCCCAGCAGAGACGTAGGAAAATCCTGTCCTCTGATGAAGAGGTCGGGGACGAGGACACAAGTTGGGTATGGACCTGACTTCAGCTGACTGCTGGCGCCAGGAGCCTAGCATCCACAGGAATGTGGCCTACATTCACTTGGGTTGTATTCATCTTTGGTATTATGTCATTTATTTTCAGAAACCAAGTCCAAAGAACGCAAAGGTCTACAATTTCAGTAGAACCAGAAAATCTGCGTCTGATAAGTCTAAAACTAGGAAGTCTTCATCGGGTAAGTGGAAAGAGTAGCATCAGTTTTGACTTCTGGCTGAGGTGCAAAGTCAAATGTCACTGTACACTTCAAATCTCAAAGTTTGAGAAAAAATGCTTATTCACTTTCTAGCAGAGAGTTAGCTTAGAAGACTGATTCCACATTCATATCTGTACATTCAGTTTGAAGCTGGAGCCAGGAGGCGATTAGCTTAGCTTAGCATAAAGATAACAAAAACAAGGGGAAAATGGCTAAAATCTATAAAGAACCTCTAAATGAATGAATCAACAAGTTTTGGTTTCACGTCGAGGTTACGTAGAGGACTATTTCATGGCTGGGCGCGAAGACTTCCTTGACTTTTGTTGTCACTGTGAGGTTGCCAGCCAAAAAAAGTATACATAAGATGTTAATTAGTGAGCTTTAGAAGTGCTCGTAGGCATTTTGGTGGTGGTGTTGTTTTTACCTTTTACCTTTGGACAGAGCCAGGCTAGCTGTTTCCCCCATTTCCAATCGTAATGCTAAGCTAAGGGAACTGTCCCCGGGCTCTATTTCCATAATTTATCGTACAAATATTTGAATAGTATCAGCAAGAAAGCTATTACTTCAAAAGTGAAGTCCAGACTTTTTGATGTATCTTCTTGGCATAAGCTGGACGTTTGAGGTTGTTTTCTCTTTAGTATTTCATTATACATTGCAAAACACTGGAAAGGAAATAAGCATCTTGAGTGCAGCTGAAGTATTATAAGAGTTTTGGAAATCTAGGAAGTATTCTAATGAGCTAGCAGCTGTCAAAAAGTCTTAGTGCAAACTGTTGTTCACAAGATGTAAAAAGGTTTTTTGTACTATTCTTCATGAAACTTGAACCACGACAACCTAATTCTTCCTCCTGAAGGCAGTGCGTCTGCCGACCCAGACAAGGCCAGCGCCGATAAACAGAGGAAGAGACGAGGTCGTCAGGGAGGAACAGAGTTAGATGTGGTGCTGGATGCTTTCCTTGACTTCTGTGACCAGTACAGGTAAACTAAGATCATCATATCATGTCACTACACAAGAACCACTTGCATTCACAAACGTTTTTTATTGCAGTTGGAGACGGTTACATTCTTTGTCGTCTTGTATTTATTTTGCAGAGAGTCTGTGGAGTCTAAAGTGGTCAAACAGTCAATTGATTCTTTTTCCTCCAATGTGAAAGAGCAACTCTTGGAAAAGGTAAGGAGGAGGAAGCAAAAGAGCAACTGGACGCTGTTTTCAAAATGTTTCTTGTTTTATTTAACAGGGACAATGCACATTAATCAACAACGTAGTAAAACTTCAATGCAAATGTGCCATGGTTAGCTAAATAGCTCATTTTCATCTGTAGTATAGTTAGTTATAGTATAGTTATAAACCAATAGGTGCCGATTAGAACATCTAGTACAGAATTACAACCATATTTGTAAACTGTTTAAGCATTTTGTTGTATAAGAAATTGTGAAACAGTCGATTTTTAAATCATCTGAGTGGTTACTTTGAGGCTGATGTGAACGAATGGTGTTTTTGATCCAAAGTGCCAATAAGGATTTGACCACAGTGAATTTTTTAACTGCAGATTTACAACCAAACTAAAGATTTACAACCATCTTTTCATGCAAAGAATGTGACAAACAAATTATAGTTGTTAAAGTGTTTTCCCCCAAAAATGAGCCACCAAGATGCCTGCGTAGTTTTTTTTTTAATGTGCTTATACATACGGTAACATATCTAGCAAAACAGAGGTGAATGATACGGATTTGTATCGGTATTTTTAATCAAACATGATTATCCACTGGTGTTTATTCTCTTCCAGATCTCTTCTTCCAAGGAGCTTAAAGTTCTAAAAAGAGAAAACGCTAAGGTAACTACTGCGACCAGCTTTTTAATAAATCACAAGTATTAAATGAATTGCAAGACATGGTGCACAGAGGATGAATCCCACATACTTTGGTGATCCCTGACTTTTCATCTAACTCTGCCGTGAGGTTGACATTTGTGGTTTTGAGTGAAATGTCTCAACAACTATCGGTTGGATTCCCATAAATCTGTGTGCAGACATTATACGGATAACAGTTAACATGGTAAACATTATACAGTACCTGCTAAATATCCGGCTGTTAGCATTGACATTGTGAGCACGCTAGCATGCTGTTGTTAGCATTTAGCTCACAGCTTAACCTCACAGAGCAGCGAGCATTGCTGTGGACTTGTTACACATACTACGGTCTTGTTGGCAGTCTGTATTTACTGTACCCTCTGTCTCGTTGGTGTATGTCTGTGTGTATGTCAGGTGGGTTCTTTGATCCGCACAAAGACACAGAAATTGTTGGATGCCAAACACGAGCTCATGAGGTGAGTTTAGAGTCAAAAACACACCAGTTTTCATTTCCACAAACTCAGATTACTGTAGCATTTTAGTGTCCACACTAACCAACTAAAAAAATCCCTTTTAAAATAATGAATCCTTAAATCATCCATGGTGTTGCCAGCTAAATACATAATTAACCCAAACCTGTGTTCAGTGTTAAAAACAATCATTATTAGTAACACTTCATGTAAAGGCTGTTTACAACCAAGTCCTCAAGATGACCTTTCCACTGTGTGTGTTTGGTCAGGGCAGAGAGGCAGATGTGGTTGCTGCAAAAGGAGAAAGCTGAACTTAAACTCCGATTAGCTGATCTGAAGCGCGGCCAAGCCTTCCTGCATGACATCAGAGAGCTCTACGGACATTACCTGGATTACCGACACAAACACCCCAAAGAGAAAGAGGCGGTATACATGCATACATACTCACTGATGATGTGAATATTGACTTTAGAAATAATACAAAGTATGACCTGTACTGTCTTGTTATTTGTGTGTGTTGATCATAGATACATCTTTATCTTACTGGAACTTTAATGCACAGATTATGATTTTTAAGAGTTTGAATAAAAGGGTAAAAGGGTGATGTAAAGACTCCTTTCCTCTCCTATTCCGATCCAGTATGGGGCGTCCAGCTTGCCAGCTCTGCTGTTGGAGACCAGGCATATTCAGGTGGCAGAGCAACAGCTGAGAGGAATCGATAACCAACAGGGGATAAGACAGAAGAAGAACAGCACTAGGAAATAATGTGCTATGCCACACAAATACACAGGTTAAAGACTCAAAGACTATATTATGAGCAATACAAAATCTGCTGGAAGTGTTTTAAGGCCTTTATACAGAAAGAAGCATGATGATTTGGATTGTATGTTATATTTTGTGGTTCTGATTTCATTGTGTATATGAGCCAAATCTTGGATCATCGCTAAATATATTGCTAAATACAATACTGTACATATAATAAATGCAAAATGGGGTCATGTTTTGTGTGTTCTTAACAAAATAATATAAGAAATTTTATTTTGAGGTCATGTTGAATGCTTGAGGTCAAATTGGTTTCCCTTGTATGAGTTCTGTAAAGTAACTTTCTGAGGAAATGTATAAAAAGTGCCTTAACCACTGTTTTTTAGTTTTGTAAATCTCTAAATGCTATGGGATATGTCGAGACGACGCCACTGTTCTCTAAGCCAATCAGCTGCCCCCTTTGGTCAAGGTGCGCCTGACGTTTTATAGCTTCTTTGCCCACACAGGGGGCAGTGTTCCTGATTGGCTGAGAGACATTTCCTTGAAGTAATAGAAAGTACGAGGAGCTGCTAGTAAGTATTTGTAACACCGTCTTACACAAAAAGGTATGTTTATTATGGAAGAAGCATAATAATATTTATTACTACAGTTTGACGAAGCGTGACTGTCAGTTGTAACTTAATTAAAGGGACATTTAAAACCTGGGCTCATTGTAACTAGGTTTCCTTTTAACAGCCTAGTTTACGTAAGGAAACGTTAACACCTGACTAATGAGATTTCAGATTTCTGCTAAGTTAAGTTTTAAGTTGGAGGCAGTTGTGAATTCATTGGGTACTTAAAACTGAATGTCGGTGGCCAAGTTATGTATGTTATGGGAGGTAAGTTACTGAAAGGAAATTGTCAGCTCGTGTTCGTCGGTCATCTCTGTCCAGGTAATCCCACGTGTAATGTAAAGTTAACTTTATCTAACGTTAGTAAATGATACCGATGTAATAACGTTGCTTCCTCAAAGAGATGTAGAGCGTAATTAATTTCCTGTTTTTCATCCATGGAGTTTCGCAATGAGATCGTCTTAACGTTACAGTGTTGACACTCCTTACACTGATTTATTATGACTTTGATACATTAAAGATATTTGGTATGATAGCCTGTACTATGATGCAGTACTTTCATCATGGCTCCTAACAATAACGCGAACACCTGGTTAATGCGGTCAGTTTGAAACCATCGCGGTGTGCCGGTTAACTGGTTTTAAGTTTGAAGTTGGATTCCCTGAACAACTGCTGTCTGATGACGCATCCTGTGTCAGATTACCTGGAATAAATATGAGAACAAAAACGCGGCACTCGTCCTGACTCGCGAGTTTCTGCTACCGAGTAAAGAATCACAATCAGTGGCTCAACCCTTTTTTTTTTTTTTTTTTTTTAAACTAAATGTAAATCCTCCAGGAATTTACATTTGAAGGATTAGTTCACCCAAAGTCCAAAGAAAGAACATTTCTGTAGATAGCCTCGTTATCTCATGTCAGAAGGGCATATACATGGGATGGGATGGGATGGGATATGGGGGGGGATAAAGCCTTTACCCAGAAAAAATAATGCAATGATATGAAAATATAACATATTTTTGACAACAACATTGACTATTTGAAGCCACATTTAAACGGATAGTCTGCGATTTCTCCACCTCACCTAAAACAAATACCACTCTTATGTAACTGAGGAGACTTTCTACCCCAGCCAAACTATTTCCCGGGGGAAAACCTGCATAGCATTATTTCTAACAAGAAATTGCAGTGCAGAAATGCCAAATTAGGATTTAGGTATTTCAGATGCTGTTTTCTCCATTATGAAGTTTTTTTGTTTGTTCGCCAGAGGGACGTTGATTTTTCGACTGTAAAATGTCCTGCTTAGCGTCAATCTGGGTCATAATTGTTTTTAAACAACGAGTGAAATGGATCCTTGTTGACATTGTTGTTTATGTAGTGTGTTTATGTTAAAGAAATACTGTTTGGGCCAGTATTAGTAGATTTCTGTCAACTCCTAAATATTGCTATCTGTAGTTCCCTGAAGTATCCAGTAGAGGTCAGGCAACAGTTGTCAGTTATTTCATGGAAAGATAAAGTTAACAAAGCATGTTTTAGTGCAAAAACGCAGTCAAGATGGACTCTGTTTCCCAAATGTCAGACTGTTTATAGTGAAGATGAAACTTTCATATTATCATGTGGTTGCATGAAGGAACTACAAATCTTGTTTTGTTATAATGACTAACAACCTTGTACCTTGTATTTTTATCGCAGTCAGTGGTTCTGAAGTGAGGAAAGGTTTGTTTTAAATGGCACTGAAAGTAATTAGATGTTGCCTGCACTTCTTTGAGAGAATGCAAGATACTGAATTTCAGGGAACGGAGGAGAAAAATCGATGTGAATCTTTTTATGTTGGTGGTTGTTTCCACTTTCTACGTCACTGCCTCTTATGCATTTGTGCTTGTAGGAACATGGCTGGTCTTCAAGGTGACGATGACTTGCAGAGTGGTGGGGACTCTGTGGACGCCTTAAAATTTCAAAAGAAGTAATTGTACTTTGGTTACTGTCTGATTACCCATATGTTATGTACCTAAACCTGTAGGGTAATATGTAATCTCTCCAATTATATTATTTATGTTGTATTTTTTCATGTTATTAATGAGATTTTATTCATTTCTTTAGCAAATATTTTTCATAACATATTTATCCACACGGGAAATCTGGTAACAGTTTGACTTCTTTGTCTGTTATTCAGTTTGCCACTGTGTAGGTTGTGAACCATTGGCAGACATTATTTCAGCTCATTTACAAGGAGCTGAATGAGCACTCAAACAGATGCTAAAGCCCCCAACTGATGCAGAACAAGTTTGGATACCACTGAGCTGTTCAAAAGTGTTAAAACGTCTGCTCTAGTGAGATTGTGCTGAACAAGTTTCTCAGGTTTCAGCCATTTTTAATGTGTGTTTACGAGTCTGTGTGTTTGTGTATGTAAATGTTCAGGCCAGATGCAGCGCCCGCAGGCAATAGGAAGACTGCCGAGGAAGTGGTTCCCAGAAGCAGTAGAGCAGCAGGCTCCGACCCTTACTGCTACAAGATGGACTACCCCTGCCTCGGAACCTGTCTGGTTATCAACAATAAGAACTTCCACCAAAGCACACGTAAATGCACCCATTTGACAAGTCTCACTTCTGCTGACTGCCTCAATGTTATGTCCTGTATATGCTTCAATGTGGCATTTGTGTGAATATTCTTTGTTTTGATTTGTACTGTTTTAATGCATGAATTGTTTTTTGTGTTTGTCTCAATTGTGTGTCACACGCTTAGTATGTCTACTTTCTTCTGCTTAGTTTTGTTGTAAATATAATTGTAATGTATTTTATTGGATGTATGCCTATTGACAACTGGCCGGGGACAATAGCTGGAAATTAGCCGTAGAGGCTAAAGCTGCTTCTTTTTATCAAAAGGGACTGTCCACGATATTATAAACAAATAAACTAAACTAAACTAAATGAGTGATGGCAGAATTCCGTTTAGCTGCGTCTGTTTTGGGGTGACTGACACTTCAATAGAACAAAACCATAGGTATAGTTATTAGTAACATCAGTGCTTTTCCTCTTATGACAAGTCAAAATGTCGGCTGTGCACAAGGCCTGTCTAATAGACGTGCTCCTCACATAATGCCGCTCTGTATTTTTGAACGAAACTTGCGTAAGTAGACCCAAATAAGAAGAAAAAGTTCCAGTTCTCCTGAATGTATATTAAAGCATTAATATACCCATGTCACATCTGCCTCCTCTGTCACCAAGTTTACCAAAAGGAGCCACAGTGGTTTTTCTGTTTCAATTACATAAACACACACAGTTAGACAAGACACAGCAACCGGATATGTCTAACAGTCTAAAGAGTCTAAACTGTCTGCTCTCTTGGGTCTGCAGAAAGAAAGTGAGTTCAGAAGGTTCCGGTTATAGACTTAGTGCTTGAAAATTTGCATCGCTGGTCTTTGCTCCATAATAGGTGCTGACATTGAACATTTTCTGCAATTCTACTTGTGTTTGTGTGTCTCTCTAGACATGAGTCAACGTAATGGGACAGATGTTGATGCTGCTTCTGCTATTAAGACCTTCTCTGATCTGGGCTATAAGACAAGATATGTCAATGATCAGACTGTGGAGGAGATGAAACAGCTGATGTTAAGTGGTAATAAAAACTACAACTGATCTCATTCATTCTAGGTTACAACTATGGCTGTTCACTGTCATGTTAACGCTTTATTGAAAGGGACCAGTGTTGGTACTCATTTATCATTCATCAGGTGACAGTTCTGTTGACTGCACTTCCACAGGAGCTCGCAGCAACCACTAGATGGCAGCGCCTGAGGGTGGTTACTGTTTTATTCCCTGATTAACTGGAATGACATTTAAAGTAGTCATCCATGTCAGACCTGTTGTGTATTGCAGTCTGAGAACTAAAACTGCTAGATGCTAAATTAACAGCACTGTCCATAAGATACAATGTTGCCCAACAGTTAAAATGAGAAAGGAGAATGTATCCGAGCTGGTAATGTAACCTTGTCTTGTTTTCTATCTGTTCTTGTGTGTGTTTCTAGTATCCAAGGAGGACCACAGTAATAGTGCGTCATTTGCATGTGTGTTGCTAAGTCATGGAGACGAGGGGGTGATATATGGCACAGACGGCTATGAAAAGATTGAAAACCTGATAAAATACTTCAAAGGAGATCGCTGTAAGAGTCTTGTGGGGAAACCAAAGCTCTTCTTTATACAGGTTCGTTAAATGTAGCCACTGTTCATCTTGTATTATCACCTGGAAAATGTATCGCTATATGCTCGTATAGGGCTGCATCTAGCTACTGTTGGTCATGTTCAAAAACACATTATTTTTCTCAAATTGTTTTAGCTACTGTCTCTTTAAGGCCCCCCTCCTTAAAAGCCCGCTCTCTTCTGATTGGCCAACTTCCCAGAATCCTCCCCAGGGGCAGTAACTAGCTGGTACAGCCCAGAAAAGAAGATTGGAGATATGTCTGGCTATGTGAGACTCTGCAGCAGCCAATGCTTGTGGCCCACACCGCCTCATCCTCTTGCCGGTGTGCTTAAGGGCTATGATAGTTACAGTAACTTAGTAGTAGCTTGGACATAAGGCACAGAATATGATGTATTTACTGTTTATCAAACCACAAATGAGACAAGAATTAGAGATGCCGCTGCTAGCCGGGCCACACTGATTACAGTACAAAAACACAATTTTATAATTTTATTCATTGATTTTGGTGAAGCTGGATCTTATTTTATGGAGAAAATATTTTATGGTTTTCCTGCGGATGTTCTGTTGCTGCTCTGCCTCAACTTTCCGGGATTTATGGAGTTTCCTGATTAGCAGTTTAGCAGCTACTACTACCTGCTAACTGCCGTGCAGCTAGCCGTCCTATTAGCTGACTGTGCCCGGACTGGAAGCTTGGTGCTCCGGGGCCGGGGGTGCGTTGGGGCTAACACCTCTAGTACAGGAGCTTTGGACCGCTGGGAGTGCCCAATTCAGGCAGAGTCAGCTGATAACAGCAGTTAGCAGTAGCATACGGTTACTGTAGCGTTAGCAACAAGTAAAGCTATCTGTCCATCAGGTAACTCCGTAAATCACAAAGAGTTGAGGCAGAGCAGCTGAATGAAATATCATAAGAAAAAACAGAAAATATTTAACTTTTCCTTGTAACTGTAAAAGCACTTTCTGCGAGACACTGAACAATCTCCATCTCTAGCTCAGCAATGGTGTTGTGTTGGACGGTGGGGGCATGACGGAGAGCGGTGTATTTAGCACAGTGTTCAGTGGGTGGTGCTGTCCACTGCATTGAAGGGCTGGAGGCGGTCCTATGTTACACAGATCCCTCCATGATGTCATGAAGGGAGCCAAAAATTAAACGGTGTGTTTGCACACTCTGAAAATACTGAGCAGGAGAAAAAGTTAATGGGTCATTAGACACATTAGATAAATTATGCACATTTTTCATAATATGAAACCTTCAAAGTTGCCTACTTTTAGGTCAATACATGTTTTTATATAAATATATAAAGGATATTTCTCCACCAGAATTTTATTCCTGGTAGTGTGGAAGAAGCCTTTGAGGAAGCTAGACCGTCATGTCAGAAAATAAAATATACAGAAAAAAAGATGAAAATAATTTTTCTTAATCAAATCATTTTCAAAAATGAGTTGGGCGGTGCACTGGCTAATGCCATACTAGCAGATGCTTGTTTTATAGTAATATCTTGTTCTTTTTTTTCACTATTTGACTCCAAGCTTTGAATTAAATTTTATGTGTAAGTACAAAAGTCAAAACTCTGGGCTCATTATGACACCTAGTCAGATGTGACTCGTTTAAGGAAAAATCAACTTGTTGGAGTAAATTAGAACAACCACCGTTGGTTGTTAATGTGTCTTTTAATCCACAGGCCCTGTCTGCAGAGTCCCAGCACTATTGTGAAACACTATCACACTTAATGTACATATACAGGGGTTTCCTGTCCTTTTTAGGCGTGCCGTGGTACAGACCTGGATGACGGCGCCTTCATTGAGACAGACAGTGTAGAAGAGCAAACATCAGAGAGGATTCCTGTGGAAGCAGATTTCCTGTATGCTTATTCCACTGCTCCAGGTAAGTAATAATAGTAGTGGTAGAAAAGACTGCCCGTTGAGAAAATATTCACTAAATGAATCGTGGATAACTGGCTGATATGTGTTTATAAACCTGGTATTCATGTGTAAGTGGTAAAGCAGTGTGTCACCGTGTGCACCTTTTTGTAAGCACAGTAATTTGTCCTGCAGGCTACTACTCATGGAGAAACACAGCCAACGGTTCCTGGTTTATGCAGGCATTGTGCGAGATGTTGTACTGTTACAGAGGAAAGCTGGAGCTGATGCAGATCATGACCCGAGTCAACCGCAAGGTGGCACTACACTTTGAATCTGCCTCCAACCTTCCTGGATATAGTGGCAAGAAACAGATCCCCTGCATTGTCTCAATGTTGACCAAAGAATTCTACTTGCCTGCCTAGATTAAGATCAGATTCTTTTGTTTTACCTACAGGATACTAAAGGGTGTTGGGACAATTTCCAATGATTCATTTTCAATGAGCCCATATCACTGATTATGCGCTTTAACAGTAGCAGAAGCATAGAACTGTGGACTTTTGTATGTTGGTGGAGAGGAGGTGGTGTGGATCCATATTCATCATAAACTATATGTTTATAATCCAGTGCCAATACTCTTACTATGTTGTTCTATTCTGTACAAGCAACATCTATTGCATGTCTGTCCTGGAAGAGGGTATCCAATGATGTTCTTGCTGTAGTATTTTCCCCCTTAAAAGAGGTTTTAGGGAGTTCTCCTCTTTTGAATCAAGGGCAATGTTGTTTGCTGAAAAATGTGTGATTTGTGATATCAGGCTATATCAATAAAATTGAATAAATTTATAGGATAAACAGTTAGTTTACTACATACAGTTTGTTGCTTTTTACCAGTTCTGGTATGCAATAAATGCACAAGCACAAATGGATTACTGTGATTTGTCCTTATAGGTTATTAAGCTTCCGAGTCTCTAATCAGCTGTCACATGAAAAAAACTAATCACAAAGTATTTGACCAAAAAAAGGTTGGCTTTTGGAACAGATCACTGTCTCTTCAGAAATGTGGTAATTATTAAGTAGCCGTGTGATGAGTTAAAGCTACCTATACTGAGCTGAGCAACAAAATGATAATGCTAAGAATGAATAATCTAAATGGGAGTACTGTTGCAGAATATCTAGAATTTCTTTCCCTTTCAGATGATCATAGATCTACCGGAGGGGTGGTAGTTTTTGTGTTCATGTATTACTACACTCCTACTGTCACTGCCTCTTTACTCCACCTTTGGGGATTAAAACATGATAAAGGTAAATAAAGGTAAACTGTAGTCACCCAGTCCTTACATAAACTAAAATGTATTTCCAGTGTGGTCCTCGTTACAAGGGAAACAGTACAAATGACAGATCTTCAAGTCTATGAAATTAGTTTTGCAGTTATGAATTACATTTTGTTAAGAAATTATCATCCGAAGTATAATTTCATTTGAGCCAATGCAGGGTTAGAACTGTGACATTTAGGTTTGGCAAATTATTAACACACACAGCATTTTGAGACAAACTTTATGCCAGTCTGAACAAAAATCTACTTTTATCACAAGGCCATGACCGCCTGCTGACAATGTAATTTTTGTGTTTTAAAATAAGAGCATGCAGTCTTATCAGTCTAAAAAAAATCTGTGATATGTGACGTGCATTCATTATTTTATCATGTAAAAGTGACACAGTGAGTATAAGTGTGTGTTTATTTGTTCTATGTACAAATAAATGTCCACTGTAGCCATCTGAAAATGGCATGGAGTAAAATGCAAATCCAAAAAGTGTAGAGTTGACATTCACAACTCAAAACTGGATTCACAAATGCCTGTTTGACAGTTGTAAATGTTAGGAAGATGTTCATAGATGCTTTTCATTTATTTGTGAACTAATTTAATGCATTCACAGATATTATTTCTGCAATTTGTTTGTGTATTTGCAGATCTGTTATATGTTTGCAAGATTTAGTTTACAATTTTTTTATTTGTGGAATGTGTTTTATATTTACAGATTACAGTTACACACAAATTGTTAATCTGTTCACACAAATAATATTGCGATAAATCTGTCTCATAGAAAGGAAGCACCTATGGAGGTTATAGCAGTATGTAGATTATAGCAAACACAGAAATTAATTTATTGAGTAAAAACTCAATTTTTTGGTTTGCTTAAATTAAATTATTCCTTACATGATAAATATTATTCTTGTGTCTGCAAAAACAAAAACATTTTTCCGCCTTCAGAATGTCCCATTGCATACTCAGGATTTTGAGACAAATATAAGTCAGGAAAGACAAAACAAACTGAACTTGTAATTCACTATTTCACAACTGTTTCTTTACCAAAAAACCCTGCCACGCTGCTGTTGCTCGACTTGGCTACCTGTTATTGCATAATTATCTCTGAAATAGTTGGGTTGTGTAACCAGAAACCGCATTCTTTTCTGGTTTGTAAGTGACACCTAAGGAATTCTTCTTTCCACTGAAAGAAAATCTTTGAGAATGTGCCAGCTGCAAGTGTGTACAGAGATACACACACATTATAAGCTCACATTTTAGTGATTTGTGAACTTGTGTATCGAAAGGTGGCTGCACAACAATGTGTCCTTGAACTAAAGCCCAAGCAAGAATGCTAAATGTTGCAGTCTGTTGCAGAGCTGTTGGACTTCGCTATTTTAGCCTATTTACAAGTGGAGGTCTGGAATTAAAAGTGTCTCAGATACTGTCACAAAGATCTTTTTGGGAAGGGGGCCTATTTAATTTCAAATGTTTTTTGTTTTTGTTTTTGTAAAACAAATTGATGGTTTAATTCCAAGGTCATAGACTTGACAATCTGGGTCTTGTTATCATTGTTAACTTTTGTGTACCTTGTTGTCAAATATCAACTCACTACCAAGAGTTCCTGTTATCGAGACTGATAAATGTAATGAGAATGTACTTTGCTTTGGAAAATTGTCAAATACTGTTTATATGAATGATTAACAGCATGGGATTGTTTTGCATGGTAGTGGCAGGTATGTGGGCATGTTTCAACCACTAGGGGAAGCCCGAGAAACATTTAGTGTAGTTCTGAGTTCCTTTAATGAATCAGCAGTCTGTCAAATGTACACTCTTGCAGGAACTGAAACTCTAAATTTAACCCCTGATTGCACAGAGCAGACCATTTGGTTAAACAGTTCAAATACAGATAAATAAGGTTTTCTCCATGGCTTCTGTCTGTGCTGTGTTTGATTCTTGCTGTCACTCTTGTTTAGGTGTTTGTCAATAATTTGAACAAGGGGGGTAACACCCTCCTGTATGTTTACCACACATACATACACACACACACACACACACAGTGTGTATGATGTAGAGTATGGCTTTGTCCTTTTACCTGTCTATATGCCTGCTTTCAGTCATGGCCCATCAGTCTTGCTGTTTAAGTATAAACTTGTCTGTCTTAGTTTATCAGACACCTCCCCAGCTGCCGCATGTTTGTGTGTGTGTGTGTGTGTGTGTGTGTGTGTGTGTGTGTGTGTGTGTGTGTGTGTGTCAGAAAGAGATAACCCAGACCTTGTGCAGATCTCTGCTGCTCATGCCCGAGCAGTTTAGCCTACACGTCTTTAGTTTGCAGATAGAATATACCCCCCCCCCCCTCCCAAAAAAAAAACATCCAATTATCTGTTCCTGTAGCCTAATCTTCAAAACCCATTTTAGAAAGAGCCATGTTAGGACCGAACAGTGGCAGAAATTATTAATTTCATGGTCATTAATTCATCTGAAAAGAGCACTTAACCTTGACTTAGATTTGACGCTTTCAGAGCTGCATGCATTCATATATCTCTATTTTAAAGAGGACACATGTAAATAAAGTCATAATATTAGGCAGGTTGTATGCTGCCGTGTCTAAACCTTTTAAAATGCTTAATGTCAGTCTAACCGTGATTTAATTACCAATATCATAATAAACTATTTAGATACAATTGCATGTTTAATAATGTGCACATTTTCATCAGAAATTGCAAAGGTGCAGTTTTAGCGTCCTGAATGAAAGTCGTACAATATCAAAAGCACTCTGACTGCAGGACATCAGTCCAGCGCAGGCAAATGAAGGGAAAACCCTTTCCAAATAACTGCAGGTGGGATGTTTATCCACACATAGGCGGCTGCTAGCTTAAAGTTTCTGGTTTCGTTTCTAGCATCAACCGCGCAGAACTGCACTTGAGGGTTGTGATGGGGGACGAAGGAAGTGAAAATGAAATCCAGCCCAAAGATCGTCTATGTTTTTTTGAAGAAAGCGATTCAAAAGTGGCCGTCAAGTTTCAACATACACCCCTACTTTATCAATAGTTTTTCACGCTCTTAAGTTGTTTCACTCAACCATATATATTTTTAAGGGTAGGTAGACTATTTAGTAGTATTTGCAGTAATTAGCACGGTATTTTATCTGCGTACAGGTGTAATATCCACCGTGTTCCTAAACCTGACATAACCAGAGTCTGTAAGGTACGGGTGGAAAAAATGACGATCCAATGTACATTGGGAAGTTGGTTCGTTTGAATTGCATAAATGAGTATTGAGAGTATAATGTAGCAAATATATATACAGGTACACGGTAGGTACACGAGGCAACTAAATAAATAAAACGTGGGAAGAGGCTTGTGTTGATTTTCGTGGTACCAAGAAGCACAGCAGAGTGAGCACTCTTCGTGATGGGTTTTTCCTTGGGAGCGCGCACGCAGCCAAGAGACTTCCGCGACGGCGCTCGAGAACGACCCAAAGCGAGCGAGCACGAGAGCAGGAGGGGGATTTCCAGCTCGAGCCCCCACTTCCCGAAGCAGCCGTTGTTTTGCTTTCGGTCTGGACACAGAAACAGAAATAAACGACGGCCACACTTTCCCTTTTCCACTTAAAACCCACAAATAAATTAACGTCCAACTCCAGCTGCGCGTATTATTGTGACAGCAGGACCGCGAAGCTACAGGCCGTCCAAACCGAACAGGTAACATTTTATTTCCGCATATTAACGCCTTTGACTTACGCTCACACACAGGCTTCCCACAGGACGACATGACGGATCCCGAGCTTGCTGTGTAAGTGAAAGTAGTACTGTAGTTTTTCTCTGCGTTTGTTGACTAGCTATGGCATTTATTTTCACTTTTGGCTCTGTTGCTTTAGGGTCAACGCGCTGGCAGACAGCAGACAAATAGACCGCGGTTAACTTTTGACACGACGCTGTTAGCGAAATCAAACTTTGATCCCAAATAACGTTAAACCTGTTGCTAGGATTTACTGAAAGTCAGAGGCATTTGTTAAATGTTGGTAACGTGTAGTGTCGGACGGACTGCTTTTGTTTAGTTTGACATTTTGAAAGCTATATTTGTGTTTTGCTATGCGTGGAGAAATGGACTTATTATTCATGTTGTAACGTTATTCAAGGCCTTTGAAGTCTGTTATTTGGAGTGCATGTAGGAACCACTAAACTGTGTGAGTTATCACAGGGTTGAGCTATCATGAAGCCATTGTACATATGATTCAATATTCAAAGAATTTATACAGCCTGGTCACGGATGTCATTTACCTACTTTAAAGAAAATCAGGGATAGTAAATACTGTGCACTCTGAAAAAACACATTGCCACACAGTTTTTATAACCAGCAGGGTTGGTCTGAAACTAGTTTAGGCTGACTTCATGCCTTACCCTCATGATTTCTTACCTTGTTTGCATTTTAACCCCAAAATTAATTACATATGTTTTCACTAATACAGCCATACACATTTCCAATTCAACATACTTAACTACCGTGCCATACACTATTTATAATACTACCTTTGTAAACTTATGTTGGCCAGAGTAATATAGAGTAGATGGTATTGTACTGCAGCCAGCCTCTACTGTTGTTGCTGTGTTTCACCGAGCAGTAAGCAGGATGCAGCTGGAAGTTTCAACCCTGTAGCTCACAAGGGATAATATTTTGTATTTGGTGCTGTGCCATGTCACCCTGTTTGACCTGTTTGGGAACTCATTGTCATGTCAGTAGGCAGTGTGGCTCACTGTACCAGGCATGGGGAGTGTTGCGCTCACCGGCCGATCTGGTCCACCAGACTTCGACCACATTAGACTACAGGGATCGTACCCTCTGTTCTGAACTGAAATTCAGAACAGAGGGTACGATCTTCAGCGGGGTGGCTGAAGATCGCTTTACCCTTTTTTGAAATAACCGTCCTACATTTATTATCTTCATTTAATTATTTCTGTTGCCCCTCCCCCTACTCTTGTCTTTTCCTTTAAAATATTATCTTTAATATCTTGGCCTTGGTTGTGGATAGGAGCGGCCTACGTGGTGGCAGTTACAGACATGGTTTGACAGGTTTCTTTGCAGATTTTATGACACCTGTCCTTAATAAAACAAATTAAACCTGGGAAGCAGTTTTTATCTTTACAACACAGACAAAGTGGACTCAGCTGTGTCCTTTGATTTGCTCACAAAGAATGACAGTTGTATGAAAAATGACCTTAAGTGGTTGCTTCCTCTGACATCGGTTGGCAGAGTAGGCCACACACCATTATATTTTGGTATTTGTGTCATTACCTGTGCTAATTACAACCCTTTTTGTCTGTTAAAATTTAAAGCTGCGGTAGGCAGTTTAGCTTTAGAAGTTGTATTTTATGAAATTCTCTTTACATCCCTACAGCAATCAATAAATCCAATGTTCTGCCACAAAATTGAAAAGGATGGTATCTGTGGCTGTAACAGGGCTGTAATAAGACCAGCTAATCATTTCATTTAGTCTGAAAATCTAGCAGTCTCTTGCTAGTTTCTACACCGTTACCTATCCTTGTATTGATATATATATATATATATATATATATATATATATATATATATATATATATATATATATATATATATATATATATATATATATATATATATATATAACCGTTTGTTTGTGTCTGAATTTGTGTGCGCTCACAGGACACCATGCCAGTAGAGAGAATGAGGATGCGACCGTGGCTGGAGGAACAGATCAACTCCTGTCAGATACCGGGGCTCAAATGGGTAAACAAAGTAAGTGCACACTGATGCGCACACACACACATACACACACACACACACACACTTATATTATGGTTCATGAGCTGACAAATTGTAAATATCTCCAGGAAAAGAGAATCTTCCAGATCCCATGGATGCATGCTGCGCGTCACGGCTGGGACCTGGAGAAGGACGCTCCGCTCTTCATGAGATGGGCCATACATACTGGTAATACACAGATCTAATGATGTACTCTGTGGTTCTCCTTTTCAGTGGTTTTCATTTTCATGTCTCCCAGACCCCCCCACCATTTTTCTTTCTGAAATTAAACAAACTTTTGATTTGCATAATATTTTTAGGTAAGAAAGCAAAATAATGTGGGAGTGTCCCTTTCTGTTAGGCCACAGGAAGCTTCCCTTAAGGTGCCTTTTGTTAGGAAGCACACAGCGGTTCTGTGAGAGTAGAACATCCCACAATTTCTTGCTGCATCAGTAAATATGTTACTAAGCTAGAGTCTTGCTTGCTTTTTTTAAACATTTGTTTTGTTTGAATCAAAAAAGGTTTGATCATACTAAATAGTTTAGGTTTGTCAAACTAAATAATACTAACTTTATTTGTATAGAACTTTCCCTATGTAAAACTGCTGTACAGAAAGCAGAATCGTAAGCAAATGCAAGCTGATTAATGTATGATAAAAATCATAAATCAAATATTATTTTTGTGACATAGGCCATCTGCAGTAATAAAGAAGCACTTTGTTAGTCTTTGTTGATTTCTGTTTCTGTGAAGGTAAATACCAGCCAGGCATAGACCGTCCAGATCCCAAGACGTGGAAGGCTAATTTCCGCTGTGCCATGAACAGCCTGCCAGACATCGAGGAGGTGAAGGATAAAAGCATCAAAAAGGGAACTAATGCCTTCAGAGTCTATAAGATGCTCTCCTCCTCAGAGAGAAGCATGAAGAAAGGTGAGTACTACAGCTGATCCTCAGTGTTAAGAACTCTCAGTTTTCTAGATTTGATATATGTCTCCTGAAAGAACATATTTATAATTTGATAATTCCTGTGTTAAGACAGTGTTTCTGTCTGAATGTCCATTTAGGAAAGAAGAAGACAGATAAGGAGGGGAGGCCCAAGGGAAACAAAGAGGTAGCTACACACGTAAAAGCCACTTTACACTTGAAACCCACAACATTTGCAAGATAGGATAGTCAAGAGGTTGTTCACATGTGACTTAACCAGTTTTTAAAATTCATTCAACATTTTATTTCTGCTCACAAGAAGTGGGAAAGAACAACGGCATGATGAGAATAATAACTGCGCAAAAGAAGAGTTTCTGATTTCTCACTCAGGCCTCATAAATTAATTGTGTACTAGTTTTACGACTTGCTATGCATCGCAGAAACATTTGACTGCATATCGAAGCATAGCAAAGGATTTCTGGAAGTCTTACTCAGTCCCGAGTATCTAACATGAACAATCATCGCTGGCTCCGGCTGCCACATGACACAGACGTTTGCCAGGGAGTTGGTTCCGTCTCTCCAAGCAGTGCACAAGAAAAACAAATAGCTGCTACCTCCCTTTGTAAATCTGACATTATTATCAATTATTAGTAGTATTATTTTTATATGACATATATTCTGTCAATTCAATATAATTTTACATATGGGAATTGTGCATTACAAAAGGCATATTACATTAAAGGCTTTATAATTGTGTTGAATTAAATTCTTTTAATGTGCTTATTCATTATAATAATAAATATAAGATATACTTAAATATACTTAATGTAAGAAATAATGAAGATGGAAATCAGTAATAGGAGTTAGAGGAGCATGAAATCCCAACACTCCCCCCTCAGACTTTTCAGTCTGCTAAACAGGAATGCTGACGTACAAGACGCCAACTTTTTTTAGTTAGGTTTTTAGGAATGAGGAGTGCTTGTCTAATATTTGGTTGATTATTTGTAGTTGTATGTTTTGGTCGGTATCATTTGAGCGTTTACATGCCTGACATGCTCCAGACATCAGGTTGCATCAGATACTGTAGTTGGAGTAAGTACACTTTTATAGCCTAATACCTGAACAAGTCTCTGCCCTGGGTCACTACATCCCACCTGTCTTAGTAGAGTTTGTCACTATCACAGTTAAATTACACAGTTTATTGTGCATACTGTGTGTGTGACTGGTAGAAATGAACCTCTGTGTTTTAGAAAGTTTGAATGAAAGGTTTTCCGCTAACTGTCTTTCTCTTTTTCCACTTCTGACCATCAGGTAGCCTCTCCATCTCCAGACAGGACTCTTCCTGATGCTCATGTTGGACCTATTGACTTTACCAAACAGGAAGCGGTTAAGCAGGAAACTGTAGAGCTTAAAGTGACTGACAGTGCATCAGGTACTACACCAGTGTGTTCTTTATTAATAGCTTGTAACTTTTTAGGGTCCTACCTATGTTTATATTTCTGCTGGGATGTGTTACATATGGACATGTGAAAACATATTGCTATTTACATTTCAATGTTTCTGGCAGTCTGGTTGTCTAACTGAGTACTAGTACATGCAGGATCTGCTGTTTTCCTGTATTGGTAACAGGTATGTTTTCCACCATCTAGGAATCATTGCAATTAAAAGCTTTGCCATGCAACCACAGTGGCATTGAGCTATATATCAAAGCAGTTCTTTGAGTTTATAAATGTTGAATAACATGTGGGTTTTTGATGTGTACGAATAGTAGATGGGTGCACTTTATCTCGCAACAGTGGTTAGATGTGTAACTAGATCTTGCGACACACTTAAGCCAT
Source organism: Micropterus dolomieu (assembly GCF_021292245.1). Lineage (NCBI taxonomy): Eukaryota > Metazoa > Chordata > Actinopteri > Centrarchiformes > Centrarchidae > Micropterus > Micropterus dolomieu. The sequence goes on along the minus strand of NC_060168.1, from coordinate 6,629,801 downwards.
TTTGAGTAGTAAATCATTTACTGCGTGAGAGTGAATTCATGTGTTCAGCCCGTCATAACAGATCCATGTCTGTCCGCTCACAGCCATTCACAGTTCAGTAGAAGACTACGTGATCACCAACGAGCAGCTGCCGTTCGTCTGTCAGACAATTGAAGTGACCACAGAGAACGAAGAGCAGACTGTTAGCTCCTCCCACTCCTATCCGCTCCAGATCTCTCCTGTGTCTTCATGCTGCGGTGAGACAACACACACATGCTCACACACCACGCTTTACCACATTTTGTTAATAGAAAAAGCATGAGTAGGTTAGTTAACATGGGGACCAGGTTTGTAGAAGCAGTAGCTGTGGATGTTTTTCAGAAACACAGTTTAGATCAACAAGTCATTTTGGAACATGGTGGTAACCACACACACAGTGGAACAACTTATGAGGGTGTGGTTAAAGGTACACGTGTGTTTAAAACACACAGCTAAATCTGGCTGTAGGGCTCAGATGAGGTGTTTTTGTTGTTGTTGTTTTTTTTGGGGTCTGGATTCATTCTGGTGTTCATTTTGAGTAGCCAGCAAAAAACACCCAAAACTGTGATTCAGATGGTTTCCCCATCAACTGTTAATATCATGTCATTACGTCATCCCCTATTACATCATCCAAGTGTCTGCAGTTACCAGATCTTATCTTAAGCAGGGAACAGCAAACCAGCTGAATGTTAACAATAACCAACCATAGATGTGAAACATAAAAGACGATCATGACTTCAGACAGTAATTTCATTTGACTTGACTTGTTGTTCAACTTTGAAACGGCAGCAGAATGGATTTTTCTAGAATTAAATTACTTTTTTAAAACTATTTAATTACTAATTAAACAGTTCAAAAAAGTATAGTGAAAAGAATCGTTTCACTACCACCCTGAGGTCTGTGTGTCTCAGTGCCCTGCATGTATCCATTTTCTCTCTTTCCCAACCAGTCATTCAGGAAGAGTTTGCTTTACCAGTTTACACTTTCTTCCTCCTTACTGTTTTATTCTTTCTCAATCACTGCCATGATTTGGAGAGTTAGGGACCAGGGTTTTCAAATTAAAATCCCCAAAAATGAGTTTTACTTGACTGACTTTAACATACACATGTTGCTACTGTGTGTACATGTTTGCACTCTTTGAACTTTGAAAACAGAGGAAAATGCTCTGTTGGCTTTGAGCCTGACAGGATGGTTTTCTGGTTAAAATCAAGGTTTTATTGAACTCTTCCTCTTTCTCCCTCTCTCCATATATTTCTCTCTGCCTGTTTTTCTTCCTCCTTGTACTGACGACTTATTGCAAAATTGCCATTTCCTGAACTGTATAATAACTGTTTGTGTGTCTTTATTTGTACAGGCAGCGACACAGACAGTGACACAGAGGACACTAAAGAGGTGGGTCTAATAAACATGTATACACAGAGGAGAGAGTGATGCATCAATTATTAACTGCTCTGATCTGCAGATAAACAGGTTTTTACCTGTTTCAACCATTACTGCTAGAAGCGTGTGTGTGTGTGTGTGTTCCTTCCTGTAATATTGCGAGACACTGAGAAAAGGGAGGGCCCTGTCAGGAACTGTGGCTGTCAAACATTAACAGTTAGATCTGAGGTTGCCCTTTGTAGTACATTGTGCCCACAGTGTATGCACACACACTCTACCTCTCATCATTAGTAACAGTACAGTCTTGAGTATTTTTCAGCCTGGCTCTTATTTTCCCATGTTTTTTTGTGACTAACTGGGAGAACATTTTTTGAAAGTGGTCCAGTATTGAGCGAGCGCGCTGTAGTCTGCAGCAGCGAAACAGGGCTGCATCATAAAAAGGATGTCCACTAAAGCTCAGATTATTTTTTAAGTGTCTGACAGCGGTGTGGAAAGGATCCCAACAGAGAGTTAACTTTTTTTTGTACAGTAAGATCCAATTTGTTTAACCCGTAACAGTCGCTATATACCTGTTCAAAGGCACCAGACTCTATTCACTAAACATATGTAGAAATGTAAAAACATCCTTTTAAATCTAATCTGAATTTTCTGTGCAGTCTTTGTTGGATACAGTAACAATGGCACTTTTATATCTAATGCATTCCATAACAACATCCTGTGAAGCTTATAATGTACAGATGTTTTGACTGTGTCACAGAGGTGTTGATTCAGATGGATGATAATTTTTGCGGTGGTGTGTTTGATGTTGTGTTTACACAGTAATCCAGCACATTTTCACCACAACATACGTCAGAAATTAACCACAGCCTTTGTGGCTCTGACTGTAGTTTTGTGTATGCAGTTGTGTTACCTTCCTCTTCTTCTTCTCCTTTTTTCATTGTTTTAACTGACAGGGTGTCGGTGCTGTCTGGAGGCGGGACTATAACACATCAGTTCTCAGGGTTCCCACATGTTCTCTTCCTGGCATGGCCACCTTTGTCAGTGCGAGCAAGCCCAACTTCAGGGTCACCAGCACGCGAGACCCGGCCCCCCTCATCAGCTACCACACCGACGGCTGGACGCCAGCCTACAGCCAGAACTCTCCTTTGTCTGCGGCGAGCAGCCACACCCATGAGATGCGCGCAAGTGTCATCATGAAAACCTCTGATGTCACTTCCTCCTGACCTCTGAACCCCCAGATGAGGGATTATCATCACTGCTTCCAGGGCATCAGAACAATGGAGAGTTTTCTCCATCAGGGCAGCGTGGAGTCTAAAGAGGGCGAGCTTCAAAATCTTTGATTCTATTGTAGCTTCTGTCTGGGCCATGAATTCTCTCAGTTTTACTTTTTAATTGGAGAAAATGCTGACTTGCCCACTAATTGGCGAGCCCAATGTATTATTTCTGCATCTGCATGGATGCGAGGTTCTGTGTGATGTAAAGTTCATCATCTGCCCATGTCTGCAAGGGTTAGCGGACCATCCGTGTGCAGCTCAAGATGTATAACCACGGAGACCACACACACGACAGAATAAATAGGACATTGTGTGCCTGTCCATGTCCACATCCGTTTTCGGACTACATCTGGCCTCTTAGACGACAGAATCATCCGTGTGTCACTGGTAGTTAATATTCTATGCTTCTTTGCGCTAACATTTTAGCCTATATGAATGAAATTCACCAGTTTTATCATATGAAAGAAAAAAAAAATTTATTGCACAACCTCCAGCACATATGTGATTTTATTTTATTTTTTTAATGAATTATCTTTTAGTCGGTATTGCCTAGCTGTACGTTTGAAACTGTGTCTTCATACTATCAAGTGTGTTGTAATTTTAAGTTGTATAGAGTCTCCAGCCACTTATTATGTGAAACAGTCCCTTAATAGTTGATCACAGGAAGTTCCTTTTGCATTTCATATACATTGTTTGAATCTCCTTCATAAAATTGCGAGATCGCCCTGTGCCATTTAAAGATTACTCACTATGAAGCATTAGAACCTGTGACCTGCTGTCTCAAAACAGTGCAAGCTCTGGTGTCAGCAGGAAACATTGCACTAAATGCTTTACTTGGACACACGGATGGAACAAAGATTCTGTCTTACCAGAAGCAATCTGCGTTCATAACAAAGCGATGCACACGACAATGTATGGGAAACTCCGTCTCTGTTGGCAAACCAGCTTTACCGGCAGCAAGTTGCAAATAGAATCAAAAGCATGTTGTTCTGTCAAGATAAAGAATGATAATATCCTCATCGAGCCCTGATTTGCCCTGCAGTGGAAAGCAGGCGTGTGTCTGTCTGTCTGTCTGGAGACCTCAGGACAACGAACCCACCAACACACGGACAGACAGACAGAATGACAGACTCGCTGATAGACAGACTGTGAAAAATGTATTCATGTTTTTTCCTCTCTTCAGCCTCTTGGTGTTAATAATGTACATAGCTCTTATGTATGTATGCCTGCAAGCAGCTTCAGCACCTTACAGACAGCACTGGTGTTTGTGTGTGTGTGTGTGTGTGTGTGTGAGTGTGTGTGTGTGAGAAAGAGAGAGGAAAAAAGCCTTATTGAAGACATGTGCCTTTGATAGAGTGCGGCTGGCTCTGTGCTTTAGTCTGCTAGGATCACATGTAGGTAGCTTTCAGACATTTTATTCGGGCCCAACATGGATTGAGCGCAGGCGGCGTGTGGCCATATTTCTATGCACTCACAGTCTTTGAGTAACGCGTTATCCTCATATGTCAGAATATTTCTCTTTAAGCTCATTGGGCTAGAGAATCGAGTCTCCGAGGTTAATCTTAACACTTCATAGAAGTGTGCAGTTAATTCTGCAAATTCAAAGTGAATATCTTGCCATCCCAGAAGACTGCGTCTCCAGCAGAGGTGGAGCTCTGTTGTTTTTTGTTTTTTTTAAGTCACACTTGTTTTTACAGTTTCTTCTCAGCTCATAACATCCTATTTCCCTGTTGATTTTAGTGCACAGATGTCGCAGTCCATGTCTTCCCTAGCTTAGAGTACAATAGCCACTAGCCTTAATCCTCGTGTTAAAGATGAAATCCTTATTTTGACACACCTTAAAGTGCAAATGCATGCACAGAATGATGCACTATGGCTGTAAATGGAAGACATTTCTTGTATTAATGTCTGTTTTACGTGCCATTATTGGAGCGAGCTCAATGGTTTCAATATTATTTAGTAAGAAATGTAATTTCCAGCTAGCAGGCTAAAGCACAGTCCTCATTCCCAGCCTGCCTTTTAGCAGAGCTCCAGTGGGAACAGCTCTAAAAGTTCCTGTAGGAAAACAATAGGACGAATAGGAATCTGCCGTGATTTTTGAACTAAACCACTAGAGATTTACACTGGACGCACATTACTATCATGGTGAACTTATTTAAGATTCTCATTGAATCAAACAGGCTTGGCCTTACTTCATAGCAGACGCGGAATATGCTTTGCTTTACCAAATGTTTCTTCCATGTGCCTTTTTATTGTTTGAGACTTGCATCACATACTGAAAGGTTGCTTCTATTTCTGCATGGTTACACTTCATGATAGTTCTCGAGGGTAAGGCTGCTCAACAGGCTGCAATACACGGCCAATATTTAAAGCAATGTGTGCATTTTGTCAACAGCCATTACAAACACCTGCCTTTATAACAACGCATTTGTCTATGTGAGTCTTTTCATCTCCAGCAACGTCATAGTGTTCACATCCTTAATGAGCGTGATATTTAAAAATAGCTGTTGGGAATTGTACAACCCCGTCGTTGTAATGACCAAATCAGATGCTGTTGTGCAAACTTACATGTGTGTTACTTGACGGTGGCCTGACCTAAACAACATGATGCATATTAGGCCATAACACCAGTGCAAACATTACATTAAATTTCATATTTTCAAAACTGACGCATGGGTTGAGTTCAAAATGATCAAGACTTCTACTTGAATAATGAAATATTTAGACCTCGTTATAATTCACATTGCCTCAAAACCCTGATCATGTTGTTATAAAGAGGTCTAGCAAGGAATAACTAAAGTGCACTTCTAAGTAAAGTCCATTTCTGTGTTATGTGTATAAAGGGATGTCATTGCAGCCAGAAGTCAACAGTGAAAGTTGTATGTCGGGAGGAATATAATTATGTTATCAATAATTGATCCGTCATCTAGTTGTTGATCTTTCCAACCTGCTTTTGCTTTATGTGATTCAGAGCCACTCAATTACTGCAGTTAAAACCGAGTCTCCATCTTGCGCTCAGCGCGCATCATAAAGGACAATATTACCAGTCAGTTGAAAGGACAAAGACAGAAGTGATTAGCTCGGCTGCTAGCCATGCAGCGAAGAGGTTTTAACTGCATCACATCGCACCTGTTTATTCTGTGTACATTATGAAAACTACATGTGAATCAACATCTGAATAAAGACTGTTTTTGTATTTATTCTGAGGTGTTTAACGTGCTTTATGACATGCAGCAGGAATTCATATTGCTGACAGTTTTATCTTGTGCCCTCATAAAGTTCAGAATCCAGTTTTGTACTTTTATAAGATCCTCTGAGACTCTTCCATATCTGTTGCTGTTATGAAGATAAAAAGTCTTGTAAAAACGTCTTCAATGTTTGGGACATGTTGCCTGTCCTTACTGGATAAATGGGGTTAGAGCTCAGTTTGATAGGAAATATGCAAATGAGTAGGCCTTGCACGTAATGACTACACAAGAATATCAAGGGTGTGTGTGCAGAGTGGAAAACACTTGTGTATGGTTCAGATTTTTGTCTTTGTTTTACACACACAGTCATGTTTCTGTCACTTCAGAGGACAAGACATTAACTTACATTCATTTCCTGGAGACCAACCCCAACTTAAAGCTACCCTAACCTTAAAGAAAGTCTTCACCCTAAAATGGAAATGATCTACTCTATGGGGACTACAAAAGGGGAGTCCCCACAATGTGACAGTGTAAACAGATTTACACACACACACAGCTCATTCAGTTAAACCAGAGCACTAACTGCTGTTTCAGTTTCAGTTGCTGTTCTCGGTTCACACTCTACTTCCTGTTTGTCTCTGTGCCCTTGGTGGATAGCTGGCCAGTTGCCTTGACAACTGCTAACCACATGCCATTAGTCACTGTAAGTGGTTTGTCTTTTGTATGGTATAGCTTCTATATTTTGTTCTATTGCACAAGCTCCTTTGTATCCATAGGGCTCCTTTTGCTCCCTCCTGTCCCCTGCTTTAGTCTTCTAGACCACAAAACAGTAAGCGTCATCTCAAAAAGTCCCTACTCCACTTTCCGTTCCCTCTAACATGAGTATTTGGTCAGTGTCAAAGTGAATCATGTCATTTATCTTCATTATCTATATTCTTTATCTTCATATAGACGGCAAACTTAGTCATAGTTACAATGTAGTCATAGTTAAAATTTTGTACATTCATATAAGACGTAAACGTTTAAATTGAACCAAAAGCAGGAAACCATTCTGCAAACAGATCTGTCAGACGGTTCTGCTGGGATTTTCACTCATGCCATCTGGTGGTTAAATACAAAACTGCAGCTTTATTTCTCTGACGAAGGTGGGGTGGAATTATTAATTCATATTGAAACAAGTGTCTGCACGAGTATGAAATATTATAGTAAAGCCAGAAGAGAAACAGTGCCTGTAAATATAAGATATGGTGCAATAAATATATGAAATTGAGCACTACAGCCATCTTTCCACTATAGGAATATTATATATGAATACTGTTGTATACTGTTTTGTATTGACTGTTTAGTTTTTTCATTACACTGAAATATCTACAATCTAATCATGACACATATATAAGCTAAGGAGAGAAATTCAGCTCATTTCCAAGGGTTATTGGTCACATGCACAAGCTAAATGTGAGGTGAAATGCAAAGCTGCGCTAAAAGACTGGTGTGAAAAATAAAACATTGAGTAAAGAAATAGAAAGGATAAAAGGTCAAGAAAATTAAATATAAATATATGTAAAAATGTACATATGTTACAACTGTAAGGCAAACTATAGCTATTATTACAGTTTTTGCCCGTTGCTTGAACATTGTTTTGCAAAACTTGGCACATTGTGTCAAAAATCTACACACAAGCAAGTAAGACACAACACTAGGAAATAAACCGTTCACATCTATGTCAAATTGAAACTAACAATCCTCTGTCAAAATGTCACTGTGATGACAAAATGATACCCACTTGCATCATATGAATACACTTTCAGATCAGCAGCAACACACTAGTCTACTTTATATAAAACACTGCAGTCTTTCGTTTTCACTGTTTTTATTCAGTTCCACAGAGGGCACGTTTTCAAAATTCAAAATCATTACACTACAGTAGTGTATTTTACAGTACAGTAAATTCAGTGAAAGCAAAAATAAAACAAACAATACACTGCTGTAAACACAGAAAAACACAATTGTACGCAAGTGGGCTTATGGATCCTGCCGTCTGTTGGGGTCTGGCCACAGGATCTCATCAACATCACAAGCAATGTCTTCTCTCGCCAAGCATCGGGGAAAATATCCCCTTGTGTGCCGAATCCGTCCCTGGATTGTCCTTAACTCAATGTCTCCGCAGGCCTTTTCCATTGCCTGCAGAGACATACGGGCATGTGGTTGGCAGTCATACACACGCCATCTCCAAGCGGAAAAAAATTCCTCTATAGGATTTAGAAATGGCGAGTAAGGGGGCAAGTACACAACTTCAAATTGATCATGGTTGGTGAACCAGTTCTGAACCAGAGCAGCCCGATGGAAAACAAACTGGTCCGTCCTGTACAACTGCATCATGAAGTGCATATAGAAATGTGGTTATGTGTTGCTCATTATAGGGACCCAGTTTGGCATGATGGTGCAGTAGCCCTCGAAGACTTATGGCAGCACACAATGTGATATTTCCGTGCACAATTGCCCTTTGACCAATTATATTACGTCACCGTCGTCTGTTTTTGCTAAGGTTGAATCCAGCCTCGTCAATGCAAATACATTCATGCGGCTGGACAGCTCCATCCATGTCCAAGATTCTCTGTAACAAAAAATACATATTGTGGATGGCTTTACTAAAAGCACAAACCTACACTACTACACATACAGAACCGACCCACCCCACCACACAGGTACCTGTGTAGCTTTCTGAATGAATCTATGTGGTACTAATCCAGTGGTATATATTCATCTGTTACTGGACTGCACCCATTCTGGATTGTAAATGTAAAGGACTGAAACACTTACCTGTACATATTCATGTCGAAGTTCTTTGACCCTGACACTGTTCCTCTCAAATAGGACCCTGTACAATGGCTTCATGGTCATGCTGTGCTTTACCAAGATGCGTCTGATAGTGATAGTGATAGTAATGCTTACTCGATTAATGTTGTTGAATACTTTCCTATCTGCAAGTATTTGTTGCTGTAGCTGGTGGAGATGGATTGCATTGTTTGCTCTGACTAAGTTCACTATGGCAAGTTCCTGCTGTTGGGTGAACCCCCAGTAGGTCTTCTAGCCATTCTGTAGAAAAACTGCTACCACAAAATGTTCTTGTTTACTTCTTTTTTACAGTACTGAAACATCTCAACACGTTATCACGGTATTTTTCACAAAACTACCACTTTTATTGGAAAAGGAGCATTAGCCACCCTGCAATACAACATGTGATACGGTGACGTGATGGTACAGTACTGTAAATACTCTATGTACAGTCTGAGTGGAGTAGAGAGTTGAAGACATACCTGTTTTCCAGTCGGAATGTCCTTATTATGGATTTAACTGTGAAATGGCTTAGATTAGGGTGGACTCTCTGCCCAGCTTCCCTCATAGAGAGGCCATGGTTTATGACTTGGTCCACCACAGTTGCTCTTCATCCGAAATAATGGTCCTTGCATGGCCTCTTTGACCACTTCCTCCTCCTCCTCTCTCCCTCTCTCTCTGTCTCTCTCTCTCTGTCTTCCTCTTCCTCTGCCTCTAGCTCTCCCTGCCCCCATGCTTGCAAAGTTCTCAAAATGGCTTAACTGCGGCCTTTTTGTAGCTGGCTGATTGGTGTTCAATTTTGTAAGTATTTTTAGGTGTGTGTCATTTTTTCAATTAACCAATGTGTGTTGTATTTTGAATAAATGTGTTTTCCCAATGGAACCCCGAGATTTCATTTTTGAAGTGTCTTATGTATGAAGTAGTGTGTAATGTCTAGGAGCAAGTATGTTGCTGAATTACAACTGAAGTGCAAAGCAGCGCTTTTGTTTAAGGTATGGTTACACTTTGTTTAAGGTAAAGTAACAATAACTTCAAGTTATGTTACTTTGGTTTAAGCATGTGCCTATAGTTTTCAAGCCATGAGTAAAAACTGTATTCACAGAAGACAATGTGCTTGACAAGGTCATAGTGGTGGAAGAAGTGCTCATATATTTAAAATACTAAATTCAGAATCATACAAAAGTATTAGCATCAAATCCAAAACTAAAAGTATTCATTATACAGAAAGGCCCCTTTGAGAATAATGTATACTTTATTAATTGATTATAAATATTGCTGCTTTAATGTGTTCATTGTGAGCTAATTTTAATTACTTTATATAGTGTTTATATTATATATCATAATGTATTGACTGATTATATTTTGTATTATTAATCTGAATCTACAAGGTAATATTATTACATAAATGTAGTGGAATAAGAAGTACAACATTTGCCTCTGAATTGAATTTCTGTTAGCGTTCTACTTCAGTGGCTTTGTAGTTCCCCTTCGAGGGAACTCGAACTGCGTCGGTTACGACACTATGGGAACGCCTCTAGGCGAAGCAGGTCTGAACGTGAATGAAATCACTCCAATCCTATTGGCCTGTTGCTAGAACGGTAAGGTGTGACGGAATAACCGGAGGAGTATAAAGCACACCTGTAAGAAGAAGTCTACCAGCATGTCCGGCAACCAGATGTACAGAAGGTGTGTTTTTTCTTGCCCTCGGTACATCACGGATGGAGATTCTCATGAGATGTGTGTCTCATGTTTGGGGATGGAGCACGCACGGGCAGCTCTCGAGGGGGCTGCCTGCGCCCGTTGCGAAGCCCTTTTCCGTGCGGGTACTGAGGTACAGCATGGCTCTCTTTCCGAGGATAGCCGGATGTGTTTTCCCCGTGGCGTGGGCCCTGCGGCCGCTGAGGCGGCCCGGCGGCTTCACTCATGGGTTCACAGCGTGATCTGTCGGAGGATTTCGGGACGGCTGAGGCTTTTTCCCGACCTTCATCCGCTGGCTCCGACGCTTCCTTTCCTCGTTCGGGAGCCCGTTTTCGGCTTCTCCCGCTCGCGGTTTTGGATCCGGAGACGCTGCAGCAATCCGACTCCGAGGAGGCGGACGTGCTCAGCGTAGTGGACGATGACTTCCGGGTG
>NC_060168.1:6616936-6618876 GCF_021292245.1 Micropterus dolomieu | reverse complement strand
CCTTTCCGGGGCCTCTTGCAGGATGTTGTTTAGCGGCTGGCTGGGCCACTCCGCACACATTCATTCGGTTTTACAGTCTTGACCTTCCTTCGGCACCTGGCACTCGTGCGCTCTCCTCTTAGTAGTGCCACTTTTATTGCACACAGGGGCAGGCGGGGTTTTCGGCACGGTTTAGTGGGTATCTCGTTCCCATAGTGTCGTAACCGACGCAGTTCGAGTTCCCTCGAAGGGGAACGTCTCGGGTTACGTATGTAACCCTGGTTCCCCGAGAAGGGGAACGAGAGACTGCGTCGGTCCGCCGCACCTCTCTCCCCGCCTGAAGCGCCTGCTTCATAGTTTAAGTTAATGATGAGTGTGTACAGGTGTGCTTTATACTCCTCCGGTTATTCCGTCACACCTTACCGTTCTAGCAACAGGCCAATAGGATTGGAGTGATTTCATTCACGTTCAGACCTGCTTCGCCTAGAGGCGTTCCCATAGTGTCGTAACCGACGCAGTCTCTCGTTCCCCTTCTCGGGGAACCAGGGTTACATACGTAACCCGAGACGTTTCCTCGATATGAGCATTTATGATATGCTTTTAGCTGTTTTTTTCTCTGTTTCTCTACTGTGAATATGAAGGTAATACACATCGATCCACAAACCAAATGACTGATACCTTACATAAATATCCCAAAACCTACGTCATGTGTTGCACAAAATCATGCATGCAAGGCAATTGATATTACAGTTGCAATACATGTGTGCACATTTATTCATTATATCATCAAATTTATTTAAATCGTAGATCAATGAATGTCTACACAGCTGCTGGCTTCATTTAGATTTCATTACATTTAGCTTTTACAGTGATATCTCTGGTTTCCTTGTTCAATTCAACTGAGATAAATATGATTTTTTAAATATTTGGGCCTAAATTTAAAAATCTAAATCTAATCTTTTATATCTTGTCAGAAATGTATGTGTTCATAATAATAATAATAATAATCTTTATTTGTAGAGCACTTTTCAAAAACAAGTTACAAAGTGCTTTAACAAGTGTAAAGACAATAATACCCGAGAGACAATAATATAAAAACAATACAAGATAAAAGCATGAAAACATTGAAAAGACGTTTAAGATAAATATAAAATTAGTAAAATACAATAAAATAAAAGGGATAAAATAAAGTCAAATAAGATCGGGAAAGGCTCTCCAAAAAAAGTATGTTTTAAGAAGGGACTTAAAGGAGTTCACTGACTCAGCTGACCTGATTTCCTCGGGCAGGCTGTTCCAGAGCCTCGGGGCCCTGACAGCAAACGCTCTGTCCCCTTTAGTTTTCAGTCGAGACTCTGGAACAGACAACAGACCTCTGCCCGAGGACCTCAAGGTACGTGCTGATGTGTATGGGACTAAAAGGTCAGAAATATAACAAGGCGAGAGGCCATGAAGAGCTTTAAAAGTGATCAATAGAATTTTAAAGTCAATTCTAAAACATACTGGGAGCCAGTGTAATGAAGCTAAAATAGGAGTAATGTGGTCATATTTCTTTGTTCTGGTTAAAAGACTGGCAGCTGAGTTCTGGACAGTCTGGAGTCGATCAATAGATTTTTGGTTAAACAGGTGAAAAGGCCGTTGCAATAATCCAGGCGTGATGAGACAAAGGCGTGTAAAATGGTCTCGGTGTCCTTAAAGTTAACATAGATCGAATTTTTGCTATATTTCTAAGTTGATAAAAACATGATTGAACAAGCTTTGTGGTGTGCTGCTCGAAATTTAAATTACTATCAAACCAAACACCAAGGTTCTTTGCCACAGGCTTAATGTGATTTACTAGGGAACCAGCAGATGGCAGTATTTGTTTTGCCATCTGCTGGGACCCAATGACCAGGATTTCTGTTTTGTCTGAGTTCAGCTGGAGGAAATTATTTGACATCCATTTTTTAACTTCACAAAGGCAG
>NC_060168.1:6610282-6616836 GCF_021292245.1 Micropterus dolomieu | reverse complement strand
GGAGGGATCTAAACCAGGTTTCTTTAAAAGTGGGTTCACGCAAGCCGTTTTAAAATAATCAGGGACACAACCAGTAGATAGGGAGCTGTTGAAAACAGAGATCAAATGGGGCCCAACAGAATCTATTACATTCAGTAAAAACTTTGTAGGTATTACATCAAGTGGGCTGGAGGACACTCTCATTTGTGATACTGTTTTTAAAAGCTCAGACAAGTCAATGGGATAAAACTGGTTAAAACTCTCTTGTTGCTGGTGAGGAACCTCTGAGTAAGAGGCCGCGGGGGTAATAGAGGCTCTGATTGACACCACCTTATTGGTAAAATAAGATAAAAACAATTCACAGTCATCATTACTTCCAGCTGAGGCACAAGGAGGGGTTGGGTTTACCAGCTGATCCACAGTCTTAAACAGAAACCTGGGATTGTGTTTATGTGTAGTAATGAGTTCAGAAAAATAGTGTGTTCTCGCATCCTTAACCATGTTATTGTAGTTAATTAATAAATCGTTCCGACTGAGGTAATGGACTTGGAGACTGGATTTTTTCCATCTGCGCTCTGCTTTCCTGCATTCCCTTTTTAGGCTGCGAATGCTGTCATTTATCCAGGGTTGCTTACTAGCTTTAGACGTAGGCCTAACCTTTAGAGGAGCAGTAATATTTAGTGACGACAAGCAGATATGATTGAAGTGATCGACCAGATTGTTGGTGTTGGAATCAGACAGGTGTTGGCTTTGGCTCTGAAAGAATGCGCAAAACTTTGAAACACTTTGTTCATTAAAGATGCGAGAACACACAGGGCTTGGTGAGGCGGCATGAGTAACAGGCGAATCGCAGCTAAAAACAATACAACTGTGGTCAGATATGGTCATGTCCACTACTTCCACAGAGGAAATGCTGACACCCAGGGTAAAAACCAAGTCCAGTGTATGACCACGGTTATATGTTTGCCCTTTGACATGTTGTTTGAAGTTAAAAGAAGTGGTTATATTTAAAAAGTCAGCATTAACATTGGTGGGGTCATCAACATGAATATTAAAATTGCCACAAAGAACAATTCTGTCATAATTTAACAGAGTAGATAAAAATTCAGGAAGTTCTGATAAAAATCTTCCAGGCGGTTTGGGGGGGGCGATAAATTATAACAAATATGACAGGTTGCAGCCCTCCAACTTGAGAGAACTTCAAAGGATTTAAATTCATCACAGCGTACTTGATGACATTTTAATTTTTCCCTATACACGCTCACTAGCCCACCACCACGACCACTGACCCTCGGTTGACTAAAACAATCATATTGAGGCCCACACAGTTCAGCTAGCTGGCTATAGTCATTCATTTGCAACCAGGATTCAGTTCATGTGCAGTAGTCTTAAAACATGTCATCACATGTTAACCTTAGGTCAAATGGGATAAAGTGAAAACTGAGGTCTACCAAAGAGCGTGTGAGCAATAGAGTATGTGTCTAGTGTTCCATGTTCTCTTATGGCGTCTATGAAAATATTAGCCTTATTCCTTCAGCTCGGCTGTGTGGCAGCATTTCTAAATTAACGTCATAAAGCAACGAAACGAAAAATCCATTCATGACATAAAATGTGCTCAAATGGTGGTTGAAAGACTGAATCTCAAACTTAAAGCTACTGAAAACTCACTTCGAGCACATTGCTACAGCTGGGGTGTTACATGACCAGTGTCTGTGATATAAGATAGCTACTAACATAAAATAAATTCGTTTTAAACTTAATTTCAATAGGCCTACCAAACTATATGCTCAGAATATTCAGCCTCACATAAGAAAAATGAAACCCATTTATTTTAACAGCTATAACAGCGTAAAACGGACTTGGGAGCAAATTAAAATATTAAATTCATTCAAAGCTGTTAGTAGGCTTAGCCTACTGTCACATCTTAAAAACCTACGAGTAGGACTAGTAGCCTACAAGGCTTTAGTAGCCAACTTCAATCAGTCTCTGTAGGATGATATCGCTATTCAAGAGTATGTCCACATCACTGCAGCAAACATAAAGCAGCCTATAAAACAGTCTGTGCATCCTAAAGATGGTGATTTCCAAGAGAGCTGATTGGTCAGTAGGCGACGTTTTTATAGAGTTGATCTCTTATCTGGAACATAACCTACTCCAAAGCAGGTTAGCCGTTCAGCATAAGTTGGCATGGTGATCTACCCCGGTAAGAAGTGAACCACCATCGTGGTACTGAAAACCCAGGGTTAACCCCGAAGTTACCTGGATGAAGCTGAAATTCTGCTTTGTGGTACAGGCCCCTGGTGGAGAAGCTGTTTGGATGCATTTTAGCCAAAACAAATGTATTGATGTGTTGAAGTATTTAAGAAACTTCATGATAACCCAACATCTCTGAGGGTTAAGTATCTCTCAGAACTGCTCAAACACAGTTGTACATCACAAATAGGCCGACTGCATGCAGGAAGGTACTGCAAAGCCCCAATGCACATGTAAACAATTGTAGACTAAATATTTGTATAAAACAATACATATACACAACTGCTCTATTACAGAAGTAGGGTGAAGTCAGCTACAGTGGGACACTTTTTGGTAAATGACTTACAAGACCATCAAATAAATTGTGCTTGCGATCTAATGAAATTTTGATAAATTAGCATAGGTCTCTTGAATATTTATTTGTAAAAAATATGAAAAAGTATATATTTTTTTATAATTATGAGAGTTTGAGTATCAGCAGGTTCCCTCTGGAACATTTTACAATGTTCAGGTTAACCCCTTGACGCCTGAATTTTTTTACAATAAAAAAACAATAAAATATATATATAATATTTCATTTGCTTTCAAGCTGTTGTTAAATTAAGTGAAGATTGTTAATTTGTCTATAGAACATAGAAAAGATATAAATTCAGGTATGATGTAGGTATGATGCAAATTAGCGACAACAGGCATAAAAGAGAAACCAGGGCTTGCAAAAGGTTCCTAGGTTCATATCGAATATGCACCAACAGGCATTTGGGGGAATCCATGTGCTATATTGGTTTGCAGTCTGCAAGGAAGAGGTGTGATGAGAATTCACGACAATCAGTGTCAAGGGGTTAAATGGGCCAGCTGTTTAGGTTAAATTTAAAGAGAGAACAACACAGTTAGCTGAAATCATTGTAATTTTAGTAGTAAACTGACACTTTTGTCTTTTTCACAGTGACATCACCGTGAATACATTTCATGCAATAAAGAGTTGAACAAATATTTCATTAAAAAATGCATTTAAAAGGAACTGATCAGGACCCAATAATCTGTGGCTGACACCTGAATATCCTCCTTGACATATCCTTTCATATGCGCTGTACCAATCACCGCCAATCACGGATCACACGGATCGAAGTCAGCCAACTGATCAGCGGACACTGACTACAACTACGCTCATTAGCGTTAAGTACGTGGTGCAATAAAAACGTAGCGAGTAAAAAGCCAATACTTTACCAACACTCCTGTTTAATAAGCAAAACACGATGTTTTAATCTGCCCAATCTCTCATTCTCCACATCTGTGTGGTGGTTTTACACAAGCACAGCGCTAGTTCAGCTAATAGCTTATTGTTACAAAGAAGCCGAAGTGAAAGATGTCTGTCTTTAGTAACTGTTTAGCTTAGTTTGCCGCGTACATTATAATATGGCTCAACTGGTGGCTGAGACAGACCAGCCCTCCTCTCTACCAGCAGCAGCAGAGGGAGGATAGGAGGGACTGAGTTGTTGTCATATGTTGATGTCAGGAATTTGATTTATTTTAGTGACATGTTAGTTTTAGTTCCAGTGAGATATTAGTGACTTTGCTGTTGTAAATTCTGTTGCTTACATTTAGTTAATAAAATGTTAAATTATTTTTTTTCCACTGCATGGATAGCCTTTGGATATTGCTGGATATTGCCCACCCTCCAAAAAAGAGTAAATTATTATCATAACAATAATAATGCATTGCATTTAAACAGCACTTTTCATACACAAAAAGCAATAACAATAGCCTACTGGTCCTACCAGGCTGGACATACAGTCTGCCAAAATATGTGTCCCCTCCATAATGCACAGATGATGGCCTACTATCAAGTATTTTGTTTATATGGTATATTTCACATCAGGACTAATAACGGGTGAATATGGAGACGTTTGTTGTTTCCTAACAAAAGTTATAGCGGGATACAAAATAAGATTCACTAAAGCTTATACTGTTCATTAACATTACATTATATACTAAACAAGACATTTTGAAAGCTTGAACATTGACTTTGTCTCTCTTGTCGCCGATTGAATGTGCCCCTCTGACAAAACAACTGGCCCCAGCCTGGCCCCCTCAATAAAATTGGTCTAGAATCGCCACTGTTAGGTACAAAAAGTACTTAGTTGGGTTTAGGCACCAAAACTAGCCAAATTGTCCGATTTTTATTTCTACTGTTGTCCTTTTATTTAGCTTTGTGATGTGAATGATTTGCAGAGCCCCAAAGTCCCAAAGATAATGTGTCATAACCTGTGTAGGCTGTTATCTTGCACAGACAACATATTAACTTGTGCTCACAAGATCCATGTCCTTCTGGTACAAGATGCTTCTACAAACAAGATAATAACAAGGTAATATATTTATATTATGCCCTTCCAGGACCAACAGCACTTGATTCGTTCACACACATTACATTGTACTTGCACAGTTGCTAGTTAAAAGTCAAACTGACCCACATGAACACAGTTTGATTGAGTCTTAATGATAATGTGTTGTGTATTGCCCAAATACAAAATAATTTTTTTTTAAATGTCTAAATGTCAAGATCAAGCGGGAACCTCTAGGTCTGAGAAGGAAAGCCATTGCGGAAGTGCCAAAAGCTCCATTATTTCTAATGGCCAGCAGGGAGCGACTCCACTGTTACATACAAACACTTTAAAATTTAGCATTGTTAGCACAGCTTGCCGTCACTGCTGGCTAATTAGCTAGTTAAAGAGCTATATGCTAACAAGTAGGGCTGAAACGATTCATCGATTACAATAGATTCATTCGATTTCTAAAAAGCATCCACAAATTCTTTTCATCAATGATTTGTTTAATCTATATATAGCGCTAATTATATACATATATAACTATACACTGTACACTGAACTATGTAGCGCACTGTTTTGCACGGACATTTATTACTGTCGCACATTTTGCTTACGCTGTGATCAAGTGAACATGATGTGATTATGATGCCACTGTTTGCAAAGTGGATGAAGAGAGAGAAAATAGCGAGGGATGAAGAAGAAAGTGTTCAAAGTACAGGATTATTTCAAGCTAAAATAAAACCAACAAGTCTGTAATTTTACAGTCTGTCCACCGTAAAACTAAACTTACGTAGTCTACCGCAACAGCACGATGGCATCTGATCAGAAAGCACCTGGTCTAGCATCAAGTCCACGGAGCGTACCACACACTGAAAATAATGACTTTGTGGTATGGTAAAATCTATTACATTAATTCATGTAATTTATACATTGTAAAATCACGAATAAGTTGGAACTAGAATAAATTGTGTAAATTTTACTTGCGATATTAATGTAAAAACTTAACTGAGAAGAAAGAGTAAATTGTATCATATATTTACAAATACTATTTAATGTTTTATAGTCACACCACATTCACTTAAAAATACTTAGTAAATTTTAATCTGAAAAGCAAAGTGCGTTCGAATCCGCTCGCGGTGGGTTTTTTTTTTTTTTTTACAACAGGTTCCCGCTTGTTCAGTTGTGGCAGAGACGGTCGGTTTGGGATGTCGCTTCTACATGGCTGACTTATTTTGGGTAAGTTTTGACTTTTCTATCTTAGATTTTATGATAACAACAATGTGTTCATTTTCATGGTTTGATTATTGCATAGACGTTAAGGTTCAAAACTAAGTGAACATCAGATTTAATCACAATAACGTTAGCTAAAGCGCCGCCATTATCCACTTGTATAAAGTTGAGACTGGTGGTTAGTCAAAAATAATGGGGGTTAAATGTAGTTAGCCGCGTTTTTGGAGAAAAAGTCGCCCAGTCTGGTTAACTTCAGAGTAATTTAATGTTAGCTGGCCGTGATTAAGCTCAAACTGTCATGTTACGTTCGGTAACGCATGCCATGCTGGCTGTCTGTGTGTGTGTGTGTGTCCTCTAGCTAATGTTAGCCTTCTTCTGAGGATGAGTGACGCGGTGGTGCGTCAACTTGGTGTTTACTAAATGTTTCTATTAATATCTCCGCGATTATGCAGCACATAGAAATGGTGCAGATATTGCTTTGATCGATACATTATCAGCTTCAAAGTACTTATTCTGGCGAGATCGTACGTGATTCACACAGCGAGCTAGAGGGAAGTCAAGGTGGCCGTTCACCTTGCGTAATTGGTGGATTAGCCTGCTTGTCTCCATTTTGTGTGAAGCTAACCAATGGACGCCCTGCAAATCCCTAAAACCCACCCTGTTCTATTCATTTTTTTTACTTACGTTAATTCACTGTAAAACACATTATACTGAATTTAACATAATGTTATGTTTAAAAAATTTTAGCAAGCATGTTCGTGCTGCACT
>NC_060168.1:6601714-6610182 GCF_021292245.1 Micropterus dolomieu | reverse complement strand
TTGTTTTTACAGAACAGTAGACGCTTAAATGAGCATTAAGGAAAAGTGACCATTCTGTTTCAGCTGGACTATGCATGTGCTCGTCATTAAAGTTAGTTTTGCCACTGTTGGCGAGCCAAGCATTTGGATGGTACAAGGTTACTTGTAAATTATCAAAAAGGTTACTGAATGTACCTTAACTACTAATCAGTTGATGTGAAGATTAGATTTATTGCTTCATGTGAATGTTGACATAATAAACTGTTCAACTTTATTGTATTTAATTGTGATTTGGGATAAAAGTATTTGATGCAGAGAAAATTATTACATTTATTTGGTAACACTTCAAAAAGCAACATTTACATAATGTTAGTGAGTAATATAAATTCATTAAACTAAGTAATTAAAAATGTGAAATGGACAGACATTATAAAATCTACTTAATTAGTTCATAACAGTAAATATTAAGATATAAGATTTATAAAATTTACTTGATATTTTCACAACAGTGATGCTCCTTTTAAAATAAATTTACTTAATTACTTTTAATAAATACAACCTGCTAAGTTAAATATAATTAAGAAACATTTACTTAATGTCTTCACAAATGTTATATTTAGAGTTAAGTACATTGTACTTGATACTGGCAAGTAAGTTATACTTGATATCACAGCAGTAAAATTTACTAAGAAAAATTGAGTGCAAATTGTTACAATGATTTTATCAAGTAAATCCTATAAGTTGTTTTTATCAGTGCAGATGAGCCAACAGTAACAGCAACTTTAGCATTTAACTGAAGTCATGACTGATTGTTGATTTGAAGGCTAGCAAAAGTAAGCTGCAATCCTCAGCTGTTAATGTACACACATGCATTTGTTGTTCTCCGCATGGTTGGGCCATGAGTTTGGGTTGTAACGTCACACTCATGAGTTAACTAACACAGCTGATCCTGGTACTGGCGGGGCACTGCCACCAAGCAAAAGTACTTCTTAAACAATGAATTGATGAAATCATCTGCAGAATATTCGATTACTAAGATCATCGTTAGCTGCAGCCCTAGCTATGTACTCTGAGCATAGACACCAAAACCTGCCAATTATCATCCATCCGGGTTGGCTTCATTTTTCAGCCCCTGAGTTTGCCCGCTGGCTGAAATGGAAATTGGTTTAGAAAAGTGCACGTTTAACAATACAGGCGAACAACTACTGACTGTTCATTCGCCAGTCACCACACTGAACAGCCAAGAAGCCCATCCGAAGTAGCAGCCTTCTTAAACAACAAATTTACCTCAGAGGACCATCCTGCCACTGCCATTGACTGACTCCAGTGAGCATTTGCAGTTACAAAAGGAAGGCTCCCCTTTCATCTGAAAGAAACACAGAGGGCTGGATTTACTAACACCCTGAATAAAGAGTACTAAATTGTGTGTGCATTCCAAAATATTGCACATGTAATTGTAGAACCTGTTATGGGTGATTAACTAAGAATTATTGCATAGATGACAGACAACAGGTGCAAACACAATGAAGGTGGCAGTATTTAAATGAGGGTTTTGCGTGTTTTAAAGAGGTATTATTGTGTTTTTTGGCTTTCCCACTCTCTTTATTGAGTTATACACCTTTTTTGTGCATGTAACAGGTTTGCAAAGTGAAAAAGCCCAAAGTCCACCCCAAAGGGAGTTCCCATCTCCCACAGAAAGCTCTGCTCTGAACTGCCTGAAAACAGCTTGTTTTTAGTCCAGCTGCTTCCCTTTCATCCTTGTGACGTCACAGAGATGTACCAAACAGGTAAATATACTAAGAAGTAACTTAGCTAATCTGCAGTCTAGTGATGGAGCAGCTTACACGCCATTGATGCAACACACCGCGACAAACTAACACTAAACTATACTATTTATACAAAGACAGGAACATTTCATGTTACAAATGCTGAATTTACAAGAGGGGACCAATAATAAAAATTTTGTTGTAGACACTGTTTCTCAAAGTTTATATAGTTTCCCCTAACTCAACTACATGCAAAACTTAACTTAAGGGAGTCTGAGGTGGATTAGCCCCTTCTTCACGCATTGGCAAGAGAACTCTTTAGAAAGTAACTAAGACATTGTCTGGTGTTCTCTAATCTTGCACCATCTGCAGCAAAACGTTTGACAGCTGTAAACGTCAACATGACCAATGCATCGTTTATCCAAAGAACGAAGTCCAGTTGCCCTTGACTTTAATCTTCTTTAGATAACTATGACCCGGATGACATTCACAGACATCTTGCATTGTTTATGATAGTAAAGTTAGGGCACATCTGGAAAGTGAACAGGATCATTGTGTGTAATAATGTTTTGCTACTCTCAACGCCATTAACAATTAATTGACCAAGAAGAAATTGTACTAAAAACGTTATAGCTCATAATGTGAAGTAACATGGATTTTAACCCTAAGATAGATAGCTTGTCAACTAGTTCTCTTCAGCAGTTTAGGAATTCATCCGGTTATAAATTATACTTTTGATGACTATTATGGCATTGATGAAGAAGGGCCATTCCCTGAACTTCAAACCAATAATATTTCTAGTTATTTAGTTATATTATTATTTCTAGTTATTTAGTTATAATTCCAGACATAATAACCAATAATAACACCTCAACAAACATTATTCAATGAGTGAGTCCACTTGAAAATGACGGGAACCATGGAATGGATGTGTTTTCCTCACTTCTGCACTTACTTCAGTTAATAACGTGGGAGTTCTGTTTTGTAACATTGTGTTATTACAAATAAGTAAACATAATTAACATTTGCTCTAAACTAACAAGCATTTCTTCAAAGCATTTCGTCTTCAAAAAGACAGGCCAAGTGACGAGCAGAGATTGAGAAAGACAGAGGGAGAAACAGATAGACACATAAGAGACAGGCGCACTGACCAAGGCTGTGAGAGACAGTGTCAGGGTTTGGTGTGTTGGGAACGTTGGTGCACCCAAATGCAGGACACAGAGCGGAGCAGGTACAGTTAGAAAAGGTATTTATTAACGGCGAAACATAAGGCGAGCACACTTACAATTAAAGTGGCTGAGTCCAAAGAAATCCAAATCAAACAATCCAAATGAAACAGTTAATCCGACGGGTACAGATCCAAGACAGACAGGGCATGAGATGATACGAAGCAACACATGACAGAGCCACATAAAGCTATAATGACCGGACAAGGACTGAAGACAGAAGCAAGCACATATACTCACAGGGACTAACGAGCAGGCTGGGAGCAACACAGGTGAACGAGATAAAGCACTAACGAGACAGAGAGACAGCAGGGAAAAACAGGAGGCGCTTTCACACTGCCCAATTTTCCGGGATTATTACGCCAGTACGACAGCTCGCTGCGCTGTGTGAAAGGTACCGAGCCGGAAAGGGGGGTCCGATTTGATCCACCTCTGAACCGGGAATGTTGGTAGTAACAGAGGCGGAACAATGTCTGTGTGGCACGCCGGAACAGGAGTTACATTTCAAGCTGGATCCAAACAGGAACAGAACTAGAGGCACAGAATACAGAGCAGACTAAACTAAAATAACGCAAACACAGAACTAGGAGTAAATACTAAGACATGAACTAAGGCACAGGACTACTGAGGCAAAGAACTAAAACGCAGGACTAAGAACTAAGATAAGAGACAAGACAGATATTAAGTAAACTTAAACATGCGAATGAATAAAATAATAAACAAGGCTACACGGAGAAAGACAGGACAGGATCGTGACAGACAGACAATAAAGTGAGACAGAACTAGATACAGAGCATTCTAAATTTTAATCTTCTAAACTAACATCTTAAAAACGTTGGAATGAGACATATATTTATTATATATATGTATATATTAAGTCAGCCTGTTGTGGCAACTTTTCCCTCGATACATTTAATTTTAATTCAGTGATCCTGGACTTTAATAGCTCCTGTATTTCAGCAGATTTTCTGCTCATATTCAAAACTTTCTGCACATTCAGAATTTCTCCCACATATCTGTGTTCTCTGACATGTCCAGAAAAAAGTCATAATATGAGAAGTCTACCTGCCCTTTGCTGTGCATTACGTTATTACGTTACGTAGTTTGATTGTGCATGTTACAAGTGAAACCAAAAGCGAAACACTTCTGAAACACTTCGGTACATTACTGTCAAGGCATTCGCCAATGTTGCATCAGCTGGTCGGAGTTGATTCGATCTTATCAGTTATAATTACATTTGTATTTCACTGCGTGAGAAAATTGCTTGGACTCACAGTCCCTCTCAAAATGGGAAACAGCAAGAAAACATTATAATTTAACCTCATTCTAATGTAATCCAACAGGTATAAACTACCAACTGACCTTTTCGGCTATGTCTTCTGGTACTGGATTTGCTGAACCATCAATCTGAAGAAAAAATACTGTTGATCTTGTGGTGGACAGCCATGAACTAAGCTTACTCCAATGGCTCTGCCAGCTGTGTAGTACCAGTCACAATTGTTGTCACGTTTGACAGGTTCATATTGAGGGAATAAAACCTTGTCTGGATCAATACGATTTTATTAAAGTAAAAATAATTATTTTTCTGGCCATGATTCTGATGGTCTCTACTTTTTTAGCAAGTCCGCTGCTTCGGTTAGGCTTCTTGGCTGTTGAGCAGACATAGGCGTGGCGACTGGCGCACGAATGATGAACAGCTGAAATTTTGAATAATTTCCATAAGGGCCCCTCATAGCAGTGGCTGACGTGTGTCGAACAAACCGCATATATTCAAAAAACACAAGCACGTTAATGGAGAAGACAAAACAGATGTTGACAAAGAAACTTGCTGACTACAATTGCCTATCAAAGATCTAGTGATAATACAAACACCCTCTGCTCGCTTTAATGTCTGACTCCATCTGGTTCATGAGACTAACCTCAATCAGTCAACTGATTAAATCAGTCAATCAATCATCGAGTGCTGTTGCTATCAAGCCCTGAGGGACAACTGGAATCTGAGGTACTCCAAAAAATGGTGGATAAAGACAGTGAAGAGTTGTCTAAATATGCTTTCATAGGATCTCTTTGTCATCTCTCGTCTTTGTTGTAGTGAATGCTGCAATTTGATCATTTTTGTAGTCATTTCAGTCTGTCTCAATCCTTAACTTGACATATTGTAAGTTCACTCCGAATTTTAAAACATTTGTTGTTAGATCATTGATACTCTCTTGTCTTCATTTGCCTATTTGGCATTGAAGTAATCCAAAAGTAAGTAGAGATTAAAAAACAGCCCAGGATTAAAGGTGTGCTAGAACTGAAACAGTATGCGTTGTAAATGAAGCAGTGGCACCACCTTCCAATAAAATGACATTCCATGGCATAATTGGTGTCACCATTGACAAGAGCACAAAACTCCATTGCCTCCAGAATCTTGAATGAAACTCTAGTTTTGTCCTCAAGGCCTCAAATACGATGCATTTAAAGAAACTGCCCCTACAAGAGCCACTTCTGAAGCACGGCAATTTCCGAAGTTGGAATGTGGAGTGGACGATGCCCTCTACGTGACAGGTTAGTTTTACGTTTTTTTCAGCAATTTCAGCTTATTATCTTAGATAAAATACCCCAAATTCTAGACTGACACTTTTAACACTTGAAAAGCAAGCTATTTTAATTTTGTTAGGACAGTGGTATTGTGTTCATGTTTTTTCCTGTTTTCATGGATTTTGGTTTAGTGTCTTGTGTTTCCACAGTTCAGCCTTGTTTGTTTTGTTCATTTGGTATGTTCTGCTTAGTTTACTTTTGCCAATACAGTGTCATTCCCTGTTATAGTCCTGTGTCTTAGCTCTTATGGTGCTTTCAGACCAAAAGCGAAGCGAGCGTTCGGGTGGTGAGTTTACATCCAAGTCGGTCGCCGTTTGCTCGAGGGAGGAGCTCGCAGTTAACTGCTTTTTTTTTTAATTAGCTTTTTACATTAGTTTTTGGGATTTCATTGTTGATTTATCTTCACTGGAGCTTGTCAGTAGCTAGCTTCCATGCACATCCAGTTCCAGTATTGTTGTTAGCGTCGTTAGCTTTGTCGGACTAAGACTTCATATTTATATAAAAACAAGACAAAACTGGACATTACTTGGAGGAAAGAAAGTGAGGAGGTTAAACTACCTGGTGAGTTCAGAAAACACGTGTCTGTAACTTTATTCCAGCAATCATTGTACTTTACTGTGACCAAGTTAGCATAGCATAGCCCTTTTCGATCCAAACTCCATTCAGAAAACAAACATTTTAGAAGTTGTTGCCCTGCTGTCTTGCTGACAGACCTGACAAAGCATGAATTCATATGTTTAACAATTCTGCATGATGTTGTAGTTATTTTGGCATCGGTTTAATCCTTTTATTGCTATTTCATCACAGCAAAATGTTTACTTTGGGTTCATACAGTTGTAGTAATGGCAAGTTGTGTTTATTCACATTTTCGCATTAAAATCGCCTTCTCGCGTTGTGTGTGAACACTTGCAGCGAATGTACTCATGCGAGGAAAGCGCCACGGGGCAAAATTTCGCGGTTTGTCTGAATACTGCATTAGTCCGGTGCTGTAGTTCATGTCCTAGTGTTACTCCTGGGGCCTGTACCATGAAGCGAGTTCAACATACCCAGGATCTCTTTTTGTTATCTGGCTTAACTAACCCTAACAAAAAGCCAACTTGATCTCATCTCAGGCATCACATACAGGCTTTGGAAAAGCTGTACTGTAAGCAAAACTGTGCCGTAAAATATCATATATGATAATGTTAGTACAAAAAGGGAAAGCATCAAGACATTAGTAAATAATAGTTTAGAGAAGACCAGCGTATCTTTTCACTTTTGACAAGCATTAAATCAGCATAAAACAGGAAAAAAAACACTTAAAAATCTCAACTTACAAAACAGTTTGTCCATTTTTGCTGTGTTTAGCTCCAGCCGGGGAGGTTCCAGTGAACTGTTTGCATTTTGAACCTGTGAGAGAATGGCTTGCCATGTCCTCTCTTACGAAAGTTTTAGACATAAGGTCTTGTATTAGTTTCCATGGGTTGTTGTTGTTGTGGGATGGTCAGATGGACAGTGTAGACGGGGTATTTGTGTTTGTTGAAGAAAACAACAAACAAACAAACAAATAATAATAACAATAATAATGTTACACAAGATGTGATCATTGGTTTGTATTAATAAAACAGTGTAACATTGTTTATCAGAACGTGGATGCTGTAAATAGTTCTGGATAAGGATATTGTCACAGCACAGCGACATGATAGAGTAACTAGGTTGGTATACTCTTCAAGTTAACGCTTAACACAAACAATTACCTCTTAAACATCTTCCAGTGAAACAGCAAAGACCCTGGAAAAGACACTCAATAAATGCTATAAATAGTCTGTGAACACCAGAACTGCTTTGGGAAGGTGTTAAACGTCATCAACTAGTGGATGGGCTGTGTAAGGAAAAGAGTCCTCTCCAACCCTACAGATGTTCTCGGATCTAGTAAGTATTTGAAAACCACTTTGTTATTATTATTTTGTTATACACATACTGTCTATGAAGATTCTCAGTCATCCAGGTCATAGTTGTCCAACGAAGGTTAAAGTCAAGGGCAACTGGACTTGGTTGAAGATACTGGAAGACGTTTCGTCCCTCATCCAAAGGACTTCTTCAGTTCTGACTGACTGCCAGGAAACTCAGCTATTTAACCTCAGTGGGGTCGTTGGCCCGGGTCATCGATACTGCTGGTTTGTTAGTGTTCCTGGTTGCTGTAAAGACAGTCGTTACAGTCGTTAGGACTACCTGTGGCCAAGACTGAACGACCATCGTTGGTATCTTCACCTGAGGTCAATAGGTTACGGTTGTTGAGTTTCCTGGGAAGTGATGAAAGGACAGCATTGTAAGTGGGGGATAAGTGGTGGCGTAGACCCCCTCCCCTGTTCAATGACGGCTTCTCAACCCTGGTGTAGATGCTTCCTTGACACCTCTTTCAAACCATCCATCTTCTCTATCTAAAATGTGCACCTGGTGGTCCTCAAACGAGTGTCCTCTGTCCTTCAGATGTAAGTAGACTGCAGAGTCTTGACCTGAGGAGTTGGCCCTTCTGTGTTGAGCCATGCGTTTGTGTAGTGGTTGTTTAGTCTCCCCAATATACAGGTCTGTGCATTCCTCACTGCATTTGACCGCATACACTAGATTGCTTTTCTTGTGTTTGGGTGTGCGGTCTTTGGGGTGTACCAGCATCTGTCTTAGTGTGTTCTTGGGTTTAAAAAACACAGGGATGTTGTGTTTGTTGAAAATCCTCCTGAGTTTCTCTGATACTCCAGACACGTATGGAATCACAATGTTGTTGCGTTTGACCTTCTTTTCCTCCTCCCCTGTAGTTTTGTTCTTCTTGGATCTTGTGGCTGTTTTCACAAAGGTCCATTTAGGGTATCCACAGGCTGTAAGTGCCCCCTTCAGGTGGTTCTGTTCCTTCTCTCTGGCTTGGGCGCTTGTTGGTATG
>NC_060168.1:6595818-6601614 GCF_021292245.1 Micropterus dolomieu | reverse complement strand
TCTGTAAACACCAATCTGCAGGCTCCTGTCCTCTTCAATGTGTACAGCACAGTCCAGGAAGGCCAAACTGTTGTTGTGAACATCTTCTCATGTGAACTTGATGTTACTGTCCACAGAGTTGATGTGTTCTGTGAAGGCTTGCACTTCCTGGCTTTTAATTTTGACCCAGGTGTCGTCCACATATCTGTACCAGTGGCTCGGTGCTGTTCCTCTGAAGGAGTTGAGGGCTTTGTTCTCCACTTCTTCCATGTAGATGTTTGCCACAATTGGCGATACCAGTGAGCCCATGGCACAGCCATGCTTCTGTCTGTAGAATCCACCGTTGTACTGGAAGTAGGTGGTGTTTAGACAGAGGTCGAGTAATTTACAGATCTGGTCAGGGCTGAGGCTAGTTCTGTTTTCCAGGGTGTTGTCTTGTGTTAGCCGTTTCCTAACGGTTTCTACTGCCTATATGGTGGGGATGCAGGTGAACAAAGAAGTCACGTCATGGTGGTTTCATCTGGGTCCAGTTTTAGTCCTCGAACTTTGTTTACAAAGTCAATAGAGTTTTGGATGTGGTGAGGCGTGTTTCCCACCAAAGGAGCTAAGATGGTAGAAATGTGTTTGGCTATGTTGTAGGTGACTGAGTTAATGCTGCTGATAATCGGCCTGAGTGGGGCTCCTTCTTTGTGTATCTTGGGTAGTCAATAAATGCATGGAATGGCTTCTCCAGGATACAAACGGTAATATTGTTCACGGGTGATGGTGTTGTCCTTCTGTAGCTGTTATAATATAACTAATAACTAATATGTATTGGTATATAAGGACAATTTCAACAAATGTAACAAAAAGTGTTTTAGAAATAAAA
This sequence comes from Micropterus dolomieu, assembly GCF_021292245.1. Taxonomy (NCBI): domain Eukaryota; kingdom Metazoa; phylum Chordata; class Actinopteri; order Centrarchiformes; family Centrarchidae; genus Micropterus; species Micropterus dolomieu. The sequence continues at coordinate 6,600,767 of NC_060168.1, read as the reverse complement.
TGCGACTGGGTCATTCAATGTATTATCTCAAACTTTAAAACTAGAATGTGTGTGTCTTTAAATTTCAGTTATTTCACTAATAATTGTTACACAGTACTCTTACAATGGATCAGGGATAATGTTATAGTATTCATGCAATATATAATAAGAATGAGAATCAACAATTTGAAAATGCTAAAATACTAACAGATCAATATTGAATCTGATATGAATAAATAAACACGATCATCTGCATTAACAACATGACCCTTAGAAGAGGACAATTTAAGCATATTATTAGGGTTGCCATCTTGGAGTGAGATAATAATCATGTGCATCAGAGGTAACAATTTTTACTCACATCCCATGGTGTACAGTGAATTTGTTTATTTTTATTCTATTTAAATTCCACTATAAACTTGACATTGAAATGGAAATGGGCTGTCTGACAGAAAAGTTGAGAAATACTTTCTGTCGCTTCAAATTTATTTTATAAGTCATTATTCTTGTGTGAATTTAGCTACTTATTTTTTTATTTATATTTCTTTGTCATCTGACTGAAAAATATGCAAATGAGAAAATCTTCATTGTCAATTCAGCTGTTTTAAAACACATTGTATGTGAGCACAGAGAGCAGGGGATTTACAGCTAAACTGGGAAAAGGAATTAAGCATTGCTAGCGTTAATTTAGCATTTCCAGCATCTGTGATGAGAAGAAGGCTAAATGGCATAAAAGCAATCAAACTGAAATCACATAACTTTATTAAATTAATACTTACCTTCGCCAATATCCAGTTGTGTCTTTTTTGTCGTAGTATTTGTACATTTGAGTCAGAAAGGGATGCTTTATACGGGCCTCTTTGTTGTCCTTCATCCATGATTGAGCCATTTCATGTGGTGTTGCAGTCTTGTAGGATTTCAGATACAGGTGTCAGTTAAAATTAATTTTGCTTTTCTTTAACGAAAAACATTGCCTATATTGAATGTTGGTGAATAAATATAAACCAAATGTACTAAAATTAATTCAAAGTGTAACAAGCAACAAATCTTCTTAATCATCTTTTTAATTATTTATTAAAATTATTCTTGCATATATATTTCTCATAATTAGCCTACTAAAGTAAATCTCTAGCTAGTAAATCTATTTCTCTTCCACTCCTCTTTAATCTAATAGTAACCTTATCCTTAGCCCCAAATGGCAAACGCAGTTTTCAAGTTTTATTTCCAAATGCCTGACAGTTCGGATATTTCAGATATTTCATAAAAGTAACACAGAAAGGTAAAATATAGTATAGTACCACAGGGCATCTACTGTGTAGTAAATCTATAGTGTATTATCAGAGGGCATGTACTGTGGTACCACAGGCTCTGTCATACATTACTACCGAATTTCCTTTTTTGTGGTCATACCACATGAATACCACAGAACCTTTTTCCAATACCACAGAAACAATTTCTTTTTTGTATTATCGCCTTTATAAATTTGATATGTTGAACATGTTAGCAACCAGTATAGCTATTTCTCATTTACACATCCAGCAGAGTGTAATGGCAAAATGCAGAAATGTGAAGAGGTATGTAGAACTAAAAACTTTTAAATATCTGGGGCCCAACTTAATTTGGCCCCCAGTAGATAATGAGCCTTTGTTTCTTTTACAACATGGTGACTGCCACTGATACACTCCTGTGAATATCAATAAATGCTTTCATATATTTCTAAATACAGTCGCAGGGAAAAATATGTAAACCTTTTGGAATGACATAGATTATTGCATAGATTTGCCATAAAATGTGATCTGATCTTCATCTATAAGGCAGAACAGTAGACAAACACAGTTTGCTCAAACTAATACCACCACTCCAGAAGGCGTATTTTCTTCTGCTGAAGCCATTCTGTTGTTGATTTACTTCTGTCCTTTGGGTCGTTGTCCTGTTGCATCACCCATCTTCTGTTGAGCTTCAATTGGTCGGACACATTGCTAAACCCCTGCTAAATTTCTTGAGAAACTTTCAAATTCATTTTTCCGTCAATGATAGCAACCTTTCCAGGCCCAAACCATGATTCCCCCTCCACCATACTTCACAGTTGGGATAAGGTTTTGATGTTGGTGTGCTGTGCCTTTTTTCCTTCATGCATAGGGTTGTGTGTTCCTATTGAAACAACTCAACTTTGGTTTCATCTGTCCACAGAATATTTTGCAAGTAGTGCTGTGCAACATTCAGGGGCTGTTTTGCAAACTTAAGACGTGCAGCAATGTTTTTTAGGACAGAAGTGGCTTCCACTGTGAACTCCATTCTTGTTCAGTGTTTTACGTATCGTAGAGTCGTCAACAGAGTTGTTAGCATGTTCCAGAGATTTCTGTAAGTCTTCAGCTGACACTCAAGGATCCTTCTTAACAATCATCTTTGCAGGACTGCCACTACAAGGAGCAGTGAGAGTAGCAACATTGCTGAACTTAATTTATTAATAGACAATTTGTCTTACCATGGACTGATGACATCAAGGCCTTAGAGATACTTTTGTAACCCTTTCCAGCTTCAAGCAAGTCAACAATACTTAATCTTAGGTCTTCTGAGAGCTCTTTTGTTTGAGGCATGGTTTACATCTGGCAGTGCTTCATGAGAATAGCAAAATTTAAATTGGTTTTTGTCTCATTGATTGGACTCCTGGTTGGCTGACTCCTGACTCCAATTAGCTTTTGGAGAAGTCATTAGCCTAGGGGTTCACATACTTTCTCCAAAGTGCTTCCTCTCCTTGCTTCCATATTTCTTGCAATCATTTTCACAGGAATAACTTTAATGATGTTACAGTAGGTCATGTGTTAATGCTCATGTGGAAAGTAACGAATTACAATTACTCACATTACTGTAATTGAGTAGCTTTTTTGTGTACTTGTACATTTTGAAGTAGTTTTTAAATCTGTAATTTTACTTTTACTTAAGTATGTTTTGTTTAAAGGATTGTAATTCGCATCCGTTACTGAGTTAAAAAAAAAGTGCAAGGAAAAACTTGCGACGTCTTTGGCTTCAAGTGCAAGAGAACAACCGCTTTATCATGCAGTGTATACTGAAAAAAGGCTGTGTTAAGTTTCTGCTAATTCAAACTGAACATTTCCTGCGGCTGCAGCTACACATTAAAAGCATTTAGCTTGCGAAACACAAGTTGACTTTTATTTTGAAGTACTCAGAATGCAATCTGTTTGTAAGTGAGATCAGCGCTGACCACTGTCGTGTAGACTGCTAGAGTGTGGCTACACAAGACAACCGTCATTTTCAACAGTTTTCTGACAGCGGACCAGTTTGAAATATTGTAGTGAGTAATGCAACAGTCAGGAGCAGACACAGTGAGCTGTTAGATAAAGAGCTGCAGGCGACAGGCTGCACACCTCCACATTCTCAGCCAGATAACCAACTCCTTTCACTTGTTTGCAGACTCATGTTGTGAGCAGATCATGACTGCTCACAGAATTATGGAAAATACCAATAACTGCCCGACAATAGTTTGTTTAGCTGCCCCAGACTTCTGTGCCCTGTGATATCAAAAGGCATCTGCTGTTACCACCAGTAACTACAGGTGTCTCATGCACAATAACGGGCAGCTGCATAATAGCGTCAAAACCGGTTAATTAATGCCAATCCGAGTAAGATTTAGAATTAGGCTACAGATTTTAACCATCATTCCTCAATGAACTCCTTGGCTGCGGTTTGAGAGCATTTTCTAATTACATAGGCCTGTTTAGTATAGCCTATATAGATTTATTTATCATTATGGATTTAGGCCTACCATGTTTTTAAGGAGTCTCTTCACACTGATATAAGCTAATAAAAGCATTTTTCATTTTGCGAAAGTTGAAAATATTAAACAGCAATATGGCAATTGAAAGTCCGGCCCCCACAGTGTCTGCTTAGAACAAATGTAGTTGAGTAGAGGTGCTCCAATCAGTATTTTTTGGGCTGATCACCGATTGCTGAAAGCAGTATCGGCTGATACGACCACCGATCACTGGTTCTATTTGAAGCCTTTTATTTATCATGTAGCATTATACAGTATACTGTATATTTATTTAATTAGTTCTAAAAACAATGTATTTAGTATTAAAATTAACAGATGATAAAGTATCATGAAATGACAACTGTTTCATTTTATTGCCAGGAAACCACAAATTCCACTCTATCTGTCTGACTTAAACCATAGCAGCCTGGTTACGGTGAACATCTTATAGCTTAAAAAATATCGCTTTCCTGTGGAATCAACTACAAAAATAAAACGAACAGCATCTTTATAAATTTACTTAAACTATAAAAACTGCAACAAAAAAGGCCAAAATTTTAGGAGATAAAAGAGCACAGGCATTCTGTGTCGATGATAAACTCTGAAGTAGCTGCTTTTTGTTCTGGAAAGCTCATGCAGGTTCTGTGGGCTTTAGGGGAGAGAGAGGAGTGGAGAGAGGGCGAGGGGGTTACAGAGAGGAGTCATAACTGTCATCAATGACATTTGAAAATAAGGGAAATTTAAATAAATAAAAGGGTTGACATGAGAGGAGTAGAGAGGAGTGGGGTAATGTGAGGCTACATCCACACTACTACGTTTTTAAAAAGTTTTATAACGAATACGATCTTCACCATCCACAGCAGCATTTTAGCTGCGTATCAGAGTTGATCTGCGTCTGTATTAAAACAACTGAAAACACAGTTCACGTACACTGGGTATGCGCGTTCCGGTGTAAACATAAAGCAGATGGTCTACTCCGCAGTTGCAGAACATTTGGCGAAAGAAGAAAGTAATGCAGACAAAGAACCACACCAGTGTAGTGAACCGACAGTGTGGATTTGTGCATTTTATATTAAATAATTTGGAGACTCAATTCCTCCTTCCTCTCCCAGAGAGAAGAAGGAGGGGGTTTGATTATCAACCCTCTACAGACAGCTGAAGAGACCCCAAAAGAGGGGGGGGGGGGGGGGAAAGGGTG
>NC_060168.1:6577237-6595798 GCF_021292245.1 Micropterus dolomieu | reverse complement strand
GGGGGGGGGGGGGTTGAAAGGTCGCTTTCCCTAAGTGCTATTCCTGGGCAGTTGATCGTAAAACTGGCCACTTGGCAACAGCCGGGATAAGCCTCTCGGTGCCTGAATTGTTAAAAAGACAAAGAAACTAACCAGAGATTACAATCAGCCTACCAAAACTCTCCTTAAAAGGGGGCAGGAAACCCTAAACTGTAACCAAACACACATGTAACCGTGACAACTGTCCTTGCTCTGTGCTTCGTTACCTCATCAAAGAGATACTCTTTTTCACGCCTAGATGAGAAACTCCAGGACACCAGAGACACAGACCTGAACTCGCTTATGCAAACAAAGATTGATGTGCAAACGTGATAAGCCAGGATATGCGAAAGGGGGACACAACTCCTGCCTTCTTGAGCTAAAACAATGTTTCATTATAAACTGTTGTTCTCTTTAAATAATAATCCTTGCTAAGTTAGTTGTGGCGCTGCCTCCTATTTGAGTAGTTATGTTACCATGTTGTTGCTATCTGTTGTTGATATTATTGCTGAAAAGAATCTAAATAAGTTAATTTTGCAGCGTTTTAATTTTCAGCAAGGTTAATGACATTCCTTCATTTTATGTGTAACCAATGCTTGTTCACAACACTTTCTGACACAATTCCTTTAGAAAGGATATGATAAAGAAATGCCATCCTATACTCTATTAATTGCCAGCTTGAATTTAAGGCTAAATAACTAAATTTCCCAGTTCCTAAGCAGAGAGTGTTTTAGGATTAATCTAAGCTGTCGCCATGTAACTTGAGCTCCCCCAAGTGGACAAAATAAGTATTACATGCCATCGTCGGAAATGCAGTTAAATATATATAAATGTCCCTCATTATTTATCATGACCAATAATTTGACAGTTGTTTTCCTGTTACCAAATGCTTAAACTTAGAACGGTACAACCGTTTAACAATTGAGGTTTGATTGTGGGAAGATATTTGATTATAATACGCGCAAATAGATTTTCTTTTCCTTTATTTTTTAGACATATTAAAAGTTTAGAAAGACAGTCCCTCGGGAAACCGGAAACAGCCACTAAGGACTGCCCTCTGGGGAACCATGCCCCAACCAACAAAGCACGACACACGACGTCGTTCGCTCTCTTGACTCGCTTCTCTTGTTCTTTGTTCTCTGGCTTGTTCCGGGCTCTTCAATGGCGCTTAGGCACACGCCCGGCGTGCCCCCTCTCCTGGCAACGCCCTAAGAGTTCGGCCCGGCGCAACAAAGGCCTTTGTTTCGGTTGAAGCAACACACGCGAAGTGCTGCGACATTTTTCCCTCATTTAACAGCAACTTTACTTGTTTTATTTTCTTTCTTTTTGTTTGTTAAAAGTTAACAGTCCGTTAAGTTACACTAGTTAATTCAAGAATGACCAAGTTCTTTTTAAGCTTTATATGTCCAGCTAAGCCCACGGAGGTCAGACGACTTAAACCTGACCCGAGACAGGGTTGGAAGTTTGGCTGCAAGTTTCTTCAATAAGCCTACCAGAGATGGACCCCCGGAGCAATTCCCTGGCAGAGAAAGCGACTGGCTGACAGCTTTAAGCTGTCCTAACCGAGAACACACGGACTCTGCCAGTGTGAGGCCGTTTTACCAGCAACCCGGCTGGGAGAAACGAAATCCAGTAAGACCAACACCCTGCATTCTGTGGTCAGTGACGTCCAACAGTTGTTAATCCATTTATCTTTACCTTAAACCCCTATACAAATTTAACCGAGTTATCATCTAATTGCGTCATTAGCTGCCGTATGAGTCAAATTCTCCCACAATAGACCTCCATTCTCATTGTTTAGCCATTGTTTATTTCTCTGATGTATTTAACCACCTTTTTATATCACCTTAGTTAGCTAATAAATTCACTGTAATCAAGGAATTGTGTGTGTTGCCTATTTCTAAGTCCCTGCCAAGAGAATTTACCCTTCAGATGAGATTGACTGACTGATTTAAGATAATTGAGCGATTATTAACTAATTGATCACTAGTGAATAATTGTATAATTATTAAAATGCTACCCAGAGGTTTGGAGACTTTGGGTTAATAACAACTCCGGTGCCCCGAAACGAGAGATTTATGGATTAATATTTTCTGAATATTAAAATTCATAATTGGGTATTCTCATAAATTTATTAAAAATCATACTAGCTTTAGACCTGCTACACCAGGTATTTTTTTGCATTGATCGACAACGAAGTGGAACTGCTTACTTAACACGGGAGTACAAAGAGACGGTGGCGGCGGAAAACGGACTGGGAGTCGTCGCAAACTAAATACAGCGACATTGTGTTATTTACACAGTATGTATATTTTAATAAAAACAGCAGTCAGTAGCGTTTTGCTTTGCATGACTGATAAGATCGAATCAGAAAGCCAAATGTGAGTGTCTGTGTCATCATTTTATAAAATCCTCTGTTTTTGCCCACCGGGTCAGCCGCGTCTTCAAACAAACATCTTCTGGTTCGCCGTTTTAATCTGGACGGGAGGCGGAAACGTAGCAAAAGGTCTCTGTTTTATTCCGAAAATGGAGAGAGAGAGAGAGGCTGATTGAGTGCAGGGCGCCTCTCTTTGCATCAGGAAACTCACACTGAAGAATCAGTCTCTCTCTGCCTGATGCGCTGAGTGTCTTAAACTCGGTTGCGGGCAGCGTGTGTGTGAGATGAGCATGACCGCGACAGTTTCATATGATGCTCCTGCTTGTTGCTCCGCTTGTCTGATTGCTGCTCAACTCTCATTGTAAATGATTAACTGGGCGCAACAATCGCTTCCTGTCTGAAAAGGACTTTGGTGCTAGCTAGCTTTGAAAACTACTCAGACTGCGTAGTGAAACCATTTTAGCTGCCATTGAAAATTTGTCTGGTGAGCATTGCATCATCTGATCGGCTTTTCTTATCGGTAAAAGCCATTATCGCCCAATTAAGATCGGTGACCGATCAATCGGAGCACCCTTATAGTTGAGGACACCTGATGTAGAGGTCAGTTAAATAATAGCCTACTTCCATTGGTGGTTAAAAATAAGTTTTCATAGTTTATTTTGTTGTAAAAAGGACATTTCATGAGAAAGCTAGTGCAGTGAAAATCATCCAAGATCAAATATGGACACTCATGTGCATCATTCTCCACAATGGACTGTGAAGGGGCCGTAAAGTCAAGATGCTTTGCTCTTATAGCCAAAAAGACATCGGTGCATGACAATCTTGGTTGGCATTAGCAACTTGCTGGTAACTAGTTAATTATTATACTAACGCTTATGATATCCCATTAAAATTATCACCTGTTTGAATAGGGATATTACTTCTTAAACAGTCCAGTGTTTCCCGTTTTTCCAGTCCAGTGCGGCCCGCTATAGTCTAATCTTTTCCACCACAGTTTCATAATGTGCGAAAACATTCTCCATCTTCTCATTATAACATAAACTGTTACATTGTTTTTCGCCATTGATTTGGCAAATTATTTGTCTATAATTGAAAGTGCCATATGGCTGTGTTCCATTATCATATCACAAAAGAGTGCAATTTAATTAAATAAGTATACTTTTACTTGAGTAGATTTTTATGACAGTAACTTTACTTGTACTTAAGTAAAAGTTTATCAAAGTAATCGTACTTTTACTTAAGCAGACTCTGGAATCTAATTGGGAAAAAAGGATATAGTTTTAGCTGCTTAGATGAGCTGTCTGCTTGGATACTGTATTAATGCAAGCAGAAGAAGAGGTGAGGAAAGACGGGAAAGAGCAGGGGGTTAGAGATGTTTAGGAGGGGATACAGTAGGACAGGTGACTGGAGGCCGTGGTGCTGACGGCCATGATGAGAAGAGTTGAGGACAGAAATGTAATAATTTCTTAAATATACCTCACGCTCGGGTGCAGCACGGGAAGTCTTCTAGATTTAATAAATATGCTGGCAGATCATAAAGATCATGTTGTATGTGTCACCATATTTTGAATACACAGTGTTTCCAGGACAACAATCAAATTCTACACAGTATGGGCTGATATCCCCTCTTGTTTATAATGTGTTAAATGCAGAGGCACAGATGTAGGGGCATGCAAGAAGGGACTGTATTATGCATTTAAGAGTCAAGTAATCTCTTTTATTCTGTTTCTGTATGTTTGTCCATAGAGCTGTATGATTCCCCTGCAGGCATTAAATAGCACCAAGTTCCTCTCTGAACTACAGGTACAATGTGTTCAGTGCTGCTCTGATATGGAGCTGTATAATGGAGAAAACATCCTAGGGTTTTGGAATTCTGGCAGAAAAATTGTTTTGTTGGGATTTCAGAACCAGGTGGGGCGAAACCCTTCAGTTGAATGTCCATCAGGGACCTTGCTGACTTTATAGTGTGTACCTCTTTTCTGAAGAAACAAGGCTGGACATTAAAACATTTCGACCTTAACAAAAACTGCTGTGTGTTTTGTTTTGAGGCTCATATCAGCAGGCCAAGCACTTTTCCAAAAGTACCTGAATGCTGCAGATCAAAACTTAAATATGACATTATGACATATAGAGTAGACATGGCCAGAGTAATAGGTTGTGGCACTGCGAAAATAAGTTGTTGGGCCCCTGTTGACCCAACCTCCACCCATTGCCTTGTGTGTGTTGTGTACGTACCCTGTCGCCTCCAACTTAGTATTATTTAAAGTGCACAAAGTAGACAATGTCAGCTTTGTAATATGCCCAAATACCCAGAGATCATCCAGTACCAGCTAGTCCTTTATATAGGCACATAGAAGTGTTTTCTGATCTGATGGCAGGACATCATTTCTCTGTGCCTTTCAAAAAGAAATCTCTATTGAAAGGTTTTATGACATTACAACACTGTGGTTAAGGTTTAGGCATGAAAAGAACGTGGGACAGATTAATGACATAAATAAACCCCAATGTTTACCGTCGGTTGGAACCAGGGAAAAAACAGCAGCCTCCCGTGTTTAAGTCCGTGTTTAAGTCTTGCTGATCCATTCATTCGCCATGACCTCCTCCCTACAGTGACTTTGTTGCTCAGTAACAGCGTCCCGACTCCCTCCTTTGCTCTCGTCATAATTACTACTGCCACAAGAGGACTTTGTTACTTGAACATAATGTTGTTCTGGGGCACTTGCTATAATGCCAGAGGCTGTGTACAGAGGTTTCTAAGTGTTGCATAATTTGTGAGAATGTAAATAAACAACTTTATTTCAGAATAAGTACTAAGTTAGCATAATATAAATTAAAATAATGAATAGAAATAAAATTTGACTTTGATGCAGGACTGGCCTTATCTGTACTTTAATAGGGCAAATTCCCTGACAGATTTGTGATTATTCAAATAGCCAAAACCTATTGACAAACAACAAACATATTGCCACAGGGAGTCTGGGGCCTTCAGGCAGTTTCTCACTTTGCCCAGTTGGTAATCCAGTAACAGTGACAAAACTTATATTGCCTTTGGAATTATGAGGATGGATAAACTTGACTTTTTTCTATTGCTCCTGACTTTTTACACTGCTTCTGTCATGTCACATTGAATGAAAACACTGAATTTCCACTTGCTAGATTAATAAAGTATGTCCTCTTCTTATTCACTTAGTTATGCTTTACATTTACCATACTGCCAAAACAGTTTTACTTACTTATTTATGTATTTATTTTTGCATTTGGTGGACTTAAAAGCCAATGCTCACCTTCTTTAAACATCAAGGTGTTGAAAGAAAAAAATTCATAATTTGTAAAGTGAATAGACATTTATAATGATTGTGTAAACACAAACAACAGGTGCAGTAAAGAAATTCAGCAAAGTCAGTGACAGACAACGTGAAAACAACATAAAGGAAGTGATCATCAGAGATAACAAAGATGAAGGTGAGATATACAATTCCAAACTGGTATAAATCTGCCACAACCACAGCTTGAGGGGAAGCAGCATAACAGAGAAAACAAAGTTAGGTTAGCAGCAGGTTAATATTTATTATGCAACTAAAATTAAAAAAAAAACAATGTGGTGTGACAAAACACTTGCCAGGTGCCACTGATTGGTTTAGGAGCACTACACATGTACACATGAGGCATTGTGATCTTTGGCACAAAGGGAACACCATAGTAACAGAGTGTGGGAGGCTTTTATTATGACTTATTACAATTATGTTGGCTGGTTTAAACCCATTTTGGAACTACACCTGGTATCTATCCTGGTGTACAACAAGTTGTACAGTATGAAAATCCTTTCTCATGCTGTATGCCTGTTTCACTACTCACCTCTCTTCAAATATTACACCCAAATGGCATTAGTGACATTGTCCTTAAAAGTAAATCACCTCTGCAGGAAGTGCCACCTACTGTACTGCGTGTGACCAGCAGATGGCACTGTAACACCATTTATCACCCCAATCTCTCGGCTCTTCTCTCTGTGTTTTCTTCCTCTCCCTCCAGAGAAACTTCTGTACTGGCTTTCTTATCATCAAACTGATGCTGGTTGCAAAAGCTTGAATGGAATACAGTAACTTATCAGGTGTTTGCTAGTTTAAAAATGGATGTAAAAACAGATGTTTGATCAGTGATTTCTCCTCGGTTTTGGTAACGCACTAAGTGTAGACCTTTCTTAAGATTATATTATATTAATAAGACTTTCACACTTTGCTTTACTGTACACTGTCTCACCCATTAATGGAATATCTTTACACAGAAACGATGGCTGGAAGTTGTTTAGTCAGATAAGTGTAGAAGCTCAGCACAAATGCAGTCGGGTGCATACTGTAGCATATGTGAATCAGAGATTCTACATACTATGCTGAATGGAGGCTCATTCATTTCTAATGAGAGGATCCCCAATGCATATTTCTAATGGCAATGCGTAGCAGTGAAGGTGTTGCAGTGGATTGTTGGTGCACAAAGTAAAATAAATGTATAAATGATAGTGATTAGCCCTCACAGTGACTCCACTACAGATGCACACTGCAGCTGTGCTGCACTGAGGGAGCAAGATATGGCTTGGCATACACAAACGCGCACACACACAAACTGGAAAGTAACCAGGTATTGTGAGTCATCTGCAAAGCTCCGTATAAAAACCTGTCTGAGAGAGAGTGAGACAGATGGGTGAGAGAAAAGTGAAGCACGAGAGATGGGGGGTGGAGAGGCGGGGAACAAGGGGGGGGGGGGGGGGGGGTGAGAAAGAGGAAAACAGACGGAGAGATAGAAAGTGTCACAGAGGGGCGAGTTAAATGACATTAATGATGCGTTGGTGTGAAGTGGCTGTGAATCTCAACACTCTCCCTTTCTCTCTACTTGTTACCATGGTTGCTGCTGCTGACATCCTGATCGCAGAGCGCAGATAATGAAGTCAGGTGTGTGTGTGTGTGTGTGTGCGTGTGTGCGTGTGGGCTTGTTTTACAGTATTCATGGGGTCCAAAAAACAGGAGTACGCTACACTCGCAGAGTCTGACAGCTTTGTGGTGACCACAGTGCTGGACCCCACGAGGTTAATGGGCTGTTTGAGGGTTAAGACTTGGTGTAGGCACTTAGTCGTGATGGTTAAGGTTAGGGTAATGGGGCTAGGGAATGCATTATGTCAATGATGGGGCCCCCACGAAGACTGTGATACAATGCAGTGTATGCGCGTGTGTCCGTTTGGGATCTAGAAGTTTCATCGTTCCTGCAGACAAAAAAGAAAGTGAGAGAAGAAAAGAGATCAGGTACACACACGCAAACACTGACAGTATCCACGCTAGCTTGGAAAGTCTGTATAGAAAAACTGAATGGAAAATCCCAACTCCAGGTAGAAATCTGGAGCCAGACACAAATAAAAGTTGACAAAGGTTACACAAACACACACATACACACACTCACAAACAGACCATGCATCGAGCTAAGCTTTCGACACACAAACTTGCAGAGGTAAATAGTAATATGTAGAGCACTGAATTGATGGCCGTATGAATTAATGTCAGTTACCTTGGCAACCACAGTCTGTGAAATAAGATACAAAGAAAGCAAGGGATGAGAGGAAAGAGGGAGAGGTGGAGAAGAAACAACAGACGCAGAGGGGAACACAGAAATTCTAAACATTAGAATAAAGATAGCAGAGTGTAACAACAGTATGTCTCTGCAGTATGAGCCATCGAGCTGTACAGCATGCAAGTGGTTCAGTCCAGTAAAGGCAATGCACAGATCAGTGTAATGTGGTAACGCTTGACATCTGTGTTTTCCCTCCCATCTTTGGTGTTCAACACGTGTTGTCGTTTTGTTTTTGTGTGCTCCCAGAAACCGCCTGTCAATCAAACATATTTCTCTGCCTTCAGGAGTTTCTGCAGGTGGTGCAGAATCCCCGTGTCCAAACTGAGCCCAAATAAGGTGGACAAATCAGAAACAGTCAACCGGTTTAAATGTGGACAGGGAAAGGAAGTTTTCCAAATGCGGTTATGTGTGCCTGCTCAAACTTGCCGGGTGCTGTGTGGCAGCAGCTGGTGTGCACGCGCAGCAGCAGGCGTGGCTGTGGTGCAGCAGGGAGAGCGGCCCGTCCATTAATCGCAAGGTAGGTGGTTCAATGTCTGGCTCCGTCAATCCTTATGTCAACACTGAACCCCAGTTACTCCCCTTGGTTAGGCCAGCGCCTCGCATGGTAGCTTGGTGCCATCAGTGTGTGTGTGCGTGCATATGAGGGGCCAATTGGACAGTACTCTGGATAAAAATGCCATATGAATGCAGTCAATTTATCAAATACTGTACAGCCACAATATCACTATTTTATAATCATTCAGTTGTCAGACAACAGAAGCAGAAAAATATTTAAGCGAGGCTACATTTTCATGGATTATGCACGAAGATGCCAACCATGAACTGCGTGTTGCCAGTCTAACCAGGGACGTTTGTGGCACGTCATTCCCTACATTGTTAGTTCGGCTATGATGGAGAGCAGGAGGACACAGCAAAATAACAGAGCTGTTTCTGTCCCACCCCGTTCCAGATGACGGCTATAATCCACCATTTTGTTGTTTGCTATAACAGAAAGAAAAAATGAAAAGCTGTGATTGAACTGTTTTCTAGTTTCAGCTGACTGAGAACATTTGGAGATGATCTGAAAATATTAATGGGGATGCTTGATGTTTTCAGATTGAGTCTTCTTAGTGTGAACATCATCTTCTTCTGTTCAGCCATGATGCTACCAACCCAGTTTCTTTTCTTTTAAACAAACCAAAAGCATAAAAGAAGACCACAGAATAATTTGAGCCCAAACAGCTCAGTTGTTTCTCTGTTGACGTTGTCATATGTCTCCATAACTAATGTTAGTCCCCACTGCACACTGAGAATGATGAAAGGATTATTTAATCAGGTGCACTTCAAAGCCTTCGAGCATCTTGAGCTTCGGTCGCTCCTCTCCTCTTGATGCTTCTAAATTTTCTATTCAACTCAACATTTTTACATGGATTGAAGCGAACAAAAAATTCCTGTATCAAGTGTCATTGTTTATAAGATATGCAGTGCACACAAGAACAAGTAGATGAAATCAAATGACATGTATTCAGTACTTGACTTCAAGTCATTGTTACTGTTTTCTAAAAAGATAACACACCTGCAGTGGATCAGATGTACATGAAATAATTAGTAGGATGCAAACTTTCTATATACATATACAAAATGCAGTACATCTGCTGCACCACATTCTAGTGCAGTGTTTTCTGCTAAAATGAAAAACATTTGGAGAGAGACATTTGTGTAAATGAATATATTTGTGTGTGTGCTAATATCAGGTCAGGAGGACAGGGCCCAGACTGTTGTTTACTGTCGATCCATCCTCTCTATCTGTCTGTCTTTCTGTACATACTGTACATCTATTCTTCTATGTACCTTCCTTATTTTCCTCTTCTCCATAAAAATCTTTGCCTTTTTTGTGCGTCATCCTCCAACTTCCCACTTTTCCTCCCTCACCCCCTCCTCTCCCTTGTCCTAAAGTCTTCAGCGTTGTCTTTTTTAATCCTCCATTTTGTCCCCTTCTTTGTGCTCCTCCACACTGACATTTTAGATACTCTTACTTTTATCCAGAAGCTTACAAAAACAGAGACCTTCCCTCTGATTTTTAAGCTCCTCTCACTGTTTGAATGTCTAGCAGGATATATCAAGCACACCTAAATTTGTTCAAATGCTCAACATTATACAAGCATGCATAAAATATCAGAAAATGTAAAGTTTCTTATTAAGTTATTTTCTCTCTTGCAGTTCATTTGGACCCCAGTGCTTATTTGGACACAGTCAAATCATATTCCCATTAAAAGTTTGACTGACATTGAAGTGCGTGCTCACATTACTGGGTAAAAATATTTAAGCTTAAATATTCAACATGGTTTTAATAACCTCGTTTACATGGGGTCAATGGTAAACAGTGTAAGGGCAAAAATGTAAAAACTACTTTTCCCAGAATCCCATGCACATCCAGTCAACAAACTTCCATCCATCCATCCATCGTCAACCGTTTATCCTGCGTACAGGGTTGCGGGGGGCTGGAGCCAATCCCAGCTGACACCGGGCGAAAGGACGGGTACACCCTGGACAGGTCGCCAGTCCATCGCAGGGCCACACATAGACAAACAACCAGACACTCTCACACCTAGGGACAATTTAGGGTCACCAATTAACCTAGTCCGCATGTCTTTGGACAGTGGGAGGAAGCCGGAGCACCCGGAGAGAACCCACGCAGACACGGGGAGAACATGCAAACTCCACACAGAAAGGCTGAGGCTGTGACCAGCACTAACCACTGCACCGCCGTGCCGCCCGGGCCCAGTTAGGTATGCTCTGAAATTTCTATCAAACTGTGAAACGTTTTCACAAGTACGAATGGATTGTTGTGAATTTTGGTACAGATAAGGGTCCCAGATGATGCGTCTTGAGGACTTTGGTGATCCCCTGACTTTTCATCTAGTGCATAAATACCTCATAATCTCCATTTTTCCACCACTTCACTTTATGACAAAATTCCTAAAAAAAAAATTCCCATCACCCTCTGCGGTACTTTGTACAATGTTAATATGCCGCCGCTCTGTTCCATCGTTCTAGATTGACGCTCTGTGTGGTCTGTGCTGTATCTGCGAGGTCTCTGGGAAAGAGAAGTAATAAAAGTACAAGAAGTAACTAATAAGTGAAGCATGTAAATGTTTGTAGAGATTCGGAAATCGCCACTGCTGCCTAGTCTGATTTATTAATACACTAATGTAGCCTACCTGTTATTATTTAAAACTTTTTTTTAGTTGAAATCTTGTCTGTTTTTTATTGTTACGACCTGTTTACTATAGTAGGCTCATTTTAATGATATTGCATGTACTTTTAAGTGTGTTATTTGGGTTTTATTTTTTCATATTTGCATGTTGTAAGTGTTGTAGTGTGTTGTAGCCCCTTTTATAAAATCCTCACTGTAGACCTATAGACTGCAGCCACTACCAATAGTTTAATAGAGAAACTCTCCTCTCGTATTGGTCGTTTATTCTTTTATTTACATTTGATTATGGTTTTAGCTTAGTTTTATAGTTATGTTTAGTTTGAATTTGTTTTATTGACTTTGTAGTAAATTATTTCAAGTTTGCTCAAAGGAAAAAAACATGTCTCTGATCTTTGATGTGGTCTTGCCTGTGCTAGTGGGAATCACAGGTTTGCTAAGAACTGTTATCAATTTCACATTTTAACTCTTTGGCTGAAAGTCCCAAGGTTGCATTGTCGACCTTCACTTATCAATTTGGGCCGAGTCCTCCATTGGGCCTGGTACACTAACATAGCAACTGCTAGCTTAATGTTAACAAGCTAATATGTTATATTGCATGAAACTGAAGTGTAGCTTAGACTGATGAAATGTGAGCTTGGTTGGACAATTCACAGCTTTTTCTTTTCTGCTGCGTAATGAGCAATACAGCCTTACTGGAAATTGATCTCAACAGAGGATAGGGATGTATTTCATATTGATAAAACATAACAACAGGAAATTGGCTGTAAATTGATTTTCTGCCTCTGGCACAGGAAGATGTGCCCCCATTGTTAATCCTACCTAGAAAACTTGCATCTGACTCGGATGTTTTTTCTAAGGAAGCAATTGATCAATGAGCTCAACACTAGACCTATTTGACCTGAATTGCTGAAAAAGTAGGTGACAAAAAAGGCTGTATATATTTTGATATTCAGCTTTTTACGCATTATTGTGTTGAGTTGGTCAACAGGGTTAACGTTATAGTATTATTTTTTTATTAGCATGTTACCATTTGTACCATTTGGCTCAAAGCACCGCTGTGCCTATACAACCTCACATAGCCACTAGCACAGCTCATAGTCTTGTTTCTGTACAGACAGGATATGTGCATTAGTGTTACAAGGCACTAGTGTAATGGTTGAAACACTACAAAAGTGCCTTAGATCATAAAGTCATATTGGGCATACATTAGTGTAGCACCAGGCTACTTTGCACATTAGCAACCTGAAATCACAGTAAAAGACAAGTGTTTCAGATTTAAGGACTTCCATATCAAGATATCTTGTAACATTATTTCAATAAACTGCACACAGGGTATTCATCTTTAACAACCTCTCTGTGGTTTCACTCTTTAGTATTGATTTGTCACATTCCGTGCAGAGTGAAGTCCAGAGGCTGTAGTGTACCCAGGCCTGCTGGGCCATCAGAAAACCCTGTGTTCAAATATAGTTTTGGACAGGACGGGTGCCATCAATTACACTAATGCCACTGAGCTAAAGTTGGTTCCATTCCTATTGAGCCCACTGTGTGCTCAGCCAATGGCATCTGGCACATTACACACCCAGCTGTGTGTGTGTGTATGTGTGCGTTCAGATGTCTGTATGCTTAGGCAGTAAAACCTAGTTGCCTCATTAAGTCACATACCGTCTTACTGGCACAGGTTGTAATGACTTAGGTGTGTGTGGATGTGAATGCAGATCATGACTGGGTTTTGTTGGATCATAAAATGTTTGTTATGACTTTAACACTCAAATGAATTTTATTTCATTGTCCTGTCCTGCACCATAAACCATCTTCATAACACCAGAAGGGTATTTTCATGTGTCCACAACACTGCTCTCCGTTCCGGTCCTCTAAATACTACTACTGCTGCAAAAGATTTGGTTTTGTCAGATTTGTGAACAACTTTCCAATGTTTCCCATGTTGAGCTATGTAAAACTGGAGCACCACTTAATGATGCTGGTTTTATAAATAAAACACTTATCAGTACACCTTTTCACAAATAAGGCTGATGTGGGGTTTACGTGGGTTCTCACACTTGCATGCATTTTTTTTGCTACACTCTATTTTTATTATGTGTTTCAGTACAGTGCATACCACAATACAGTGTCTACACACAGGGACAAACAGAGAGATTTCTGACACAAGCTTAGGCTAGAAAGTACTCCTGCCTCCTGACACTGAACCCCAAGTTGCTCCCGACGGGAAGGTCAGTGCCTTGCATGGCAGCATGCTGCTGTGTGTAAATGGGTGAATGAGAGGCAAAATTGTAAGGCGCTTTGTCTTTTAAGGTAGAAAATGCTATATATAAATGCAGTCCATTTACCATATACAATTAGCGACTATCTGGTGAACACAAAGCCAGATATTTCTCTCAGGAGTTGGTGGAAACCAAAACAGAGCTAAAAGGAGAGTAAATATCGGACTAAAGCGTAGATTCCACCCTCCTGAAACGCTTCAAGTGGGATATGAAGCCCACGCAAACAAAACCGCATCGCAGCTAGAACTGTGGCATCCCCAGATTAGATTCCTCAGGTGGACACAAACACGACTCCAAATAAATGCTAATGTTACTCTGTATCTGCTAAATGTGTAAATAGCCAACTGTTTATACAGACAGGAATCTAAGAATCTTGTTCGTCGGGTTTTGGAGATAAAATATAATGATGCTATTTTCCCACAAAACTTATCACTCCCAGGGCCCAACTCTGTTCAGTAGTTTAAGAGACCTTGCCAACTGACAGTCAGACAAACAAACACATTGGACTGAAACCAAAACGTCCTCTGAAGATGTAATAATAATACAGAGTAAATTGACCCCTGGGGGGTTACACTACGGGCTACTCCAACATTGAAACATATAGGCTATTATAAGCACTTTACCAAAGACAATTAAGTGGCATCACCATTCACTCAGATAGTTGGTGAGAATCTTTTTCTCTCTCTCCCTGATCATTTTTAAGTAAAGAATGATTGTTGCTGTTTTCGATCTTGTTTGCTAACTCTCACTATAAAAAGCCATTATACCAGATAAGCAGGTGGATTACATTAGCTGACTGCTGATATCCGTATGATTGAGAACAGGTTGTACCCTTATTTTGAAACCAGGCAGAGTTTATAAATAGAAGGCAAAGTGTGAAAAAAAACAAACAATATTGTGTGAATGAAAAGAGTGTCAAATGTGCCATAGCATCAGCACAGTCAATTTGCACAATTTGCATAACCATTCACACTATCTGCCTTTTATCTCCAGCAGTCCTCTCCTGCCTTTGGAGCAGCAACAGCTTTATCTTTCACCATCCTAATGTTTCTCTATTACTCATGTTTATTCATTATAATTCATTATTCATCATAATAGTTTGTGTTTTGTAAGACAGGCCCCAGTTCTTGTGGGAAATAATGAAAACCTTTCACAAGACTGAAATCTTAACACCAGGCTTGGAAGCCCACAGACAAGACAAGTCAAGACGCGGTGAGTCATAGCCCCTCGCAGGAGAGTCATTGACTCACTCACTATTTAATGATCCTGCTCTCCAACTTTATTCTCTTGTCACTGTTTCGGGATGAAATTCAGACAGGAAGTCCCCAACACAGTCCAAAAGTCCACTTCCCAGCAGACACTGATTAGGAGTCCTCTGTCAGGTTGCATTGGTAAGTCAACAGCTGTGCGTTCCTCCCCCAATCTGTGAGTAATGGAAGTGATCACTGATTTGTGGTCACCCTGACAACATGGGCCCTCCACATCATACACACACACACACACACACACACACACACACACACACAACATGCCAATCTAAACATAGAGAATATATCTTCTAAGTGATTCATATCTTCCCTACTCTTTCTGCTTTGCTTCTGTCTACCATCTCTCCCATGCTTTATCCTTGTGTGCCCTTATACACTAATAAGCTCTTATCACTAATATGGATAACGCCATATTTGATGGTGAGACCCCTGGCAGATTTGCTTCAAAGAACTCATTCAGCTGGTAATCACAATAAGGACAGAATCCATCTACCTCTTACATCTCAGCCAGGATTCTGCACCAGTTTAGCTCATCACATCATGTCGCCTGCACATTTGAATATGCTAGAATTCCATTTAATACATTTTTATCACTCTATCCAACCTAATTCAAAAAATCAGTCTGCAACAAAGAATTGTGTATTCATTCTATTATCCAGCACCTGGCCTAAATAAATAATTCATTAAAAAAATTCAAGTGGGAAAAAAAGGTGACATGCTGAATTGCTTGGTCGAGCCAGGAAAAAAAATAATTGCCAGAAAATTGGATTATCAATTAATCCCTTTCAGTAATTTAATCAGCAAAAACGCCAAACATTTTCTGATCCCGGCTTCTCAAATGTGATAGTTTGCTGCTAAACTGGGGGGCTGTTGTTCAAGGGGTAGCCCCGGATTCTCCTGTCCACATGTTGAAGTGTCTTTGAGCAAGACACAACACCCCAAATTGATCCTGATGATTATGCAAGCAGCTGTATGGGTGAATGAGAGGCTAATTATTGTAATGTAATAAACTAGTCCATTCCATTTAAAAGTAATCAAAAAATGATTGATTAATCAACAACAACAAACAACAACAAAATAAATAAAATAGTTGTTACTTGCCATGTGCCTCTTCACTCTTTTTCTTCCCTGACCACATCATTCAACAGCGTCCGTAGCACAGATCAAATGCGAGATGTGTCAACCTGAAACCGTTGCTGTGTGGGATTTAACATAGAAAATAGTTAGTGCTGTTAGCAAATACGCAAATTATATTTTTCCTTGAAAACTTTCATAAAAGATGAAGAGTTTGCAGCTATGCTTTATTTATAAGCATTACCATATTGTGCAATCACTGCGGTCATCTGCCTGTGGTCGCTCATCTCAGTCAAAACTCTTCTCTGTTGTATTTTATTAATTTATCAATTTCTTTATTATTAATATTATTATTATTATTTATTTATTTTATTATGTTTTTGAAACATAGCTTACGTTGAGCAGCCTTTTATGTTTCTATGGATGGAGGGTGGCGGTGAGGTATATACGGTATATAGTCCAAATGTGTCCTCATAGTGAACAGTCCTATTGTATTAACAAAACTCAGGAATAAACTTTATTCCATCACTGTGGGGTCACAACAGAGAAGAGTTTCTTTTGAATAAACTCCCTATCAAAGAGTAGACAGCAGAGTCACTACCCATCTTCCACAGCCGTCAGACAACACATCTAACATCACTAACTGAGTTTTCATTGCAGTTGCACCGTAGCATTGCAATTCTTTGACAAAATCGAGCTCTCTAGTTTGGGGGAAAAAGTGTATCCTAAATGGATGTAATGTAATGACACTGAAATGTGTGTTTCTGATCCAATATGACTACTATTTAGGTCTTTCTGATAAACTACACACACACACACACACACACACAAACACAAACACAGGCAGCCAGACACTTGGCACGCTCCTGTGCCACCGGCTGCTCTCTCAGTGATACAAGTCACTGCTGTTCCAAAAAGCATTTTGGCTCTGCGTTTGTAAACCTTCTGATTCTTTTCTCATTGTTGACAGAAAAATCTCTTTTGTTGAAACACCAAACAGGGATTTCAAGCATGTCAAATATTGACAAAGACAAAGAAAAAAGGAGAAGGAGAGCGTCAGTCATCTGACACAAGGCACAGGATTACAGAGAGGAAGGCCATCTGTGTGTGTGTGAGAGTGACTGGATTGTGATGTGTCTCGTAAAAGAGACTTTAGCATACAGAATGATAATCGCTGTAGCTCTAAGGCTGATTGTTAGTGATTGTAATGATTCATAGCTGAACCTGTCAGAGTTGTTTAGCAGTTTGGTAAAAGAGAAGGAAGGATTCACTTTCAATAGCAGAATGGCTTTATACAGCCAAGTAAAAGTTTTGTGCTGTTGTTTTCTCATGGCCTTCTGAAAGCGAGAATTTGTTCTCAGAGGCTTTGAATACCCGCTCTGGATTGCTACATCTTCATACTTTGGATAAAGCAATTTGACTTTGATACAAAGCTATCATGATGGATATATAATTTCAGGAAAATATAAGCTTTGTCTCAGCGAGTTGTATAGGATTTCAGGGTCCTAACTAAAAAAAAAACAAGTTTTCTTTTAACCATTCCTCAGATCTAGGGAGCATTTTAGCATCTTTCAATTCATTGTTTTGGTTTTAATGTCTGCCACTTTACTCTTTTGGTCCATTCTCATCTCCCTTGTTTCCAGCAGGCGCAGCCTGCTATTTTCATTATAAAAGTTCTGATAAACCAATTGTACGCTCCCTGCCCAGCAATAAACAGTAGACACACACAGTTAGGACTATGTTGTGTACCAAAAGTGTGGATTGGTGCATTTTATATTAAATAATTCGGAGACTCAAATTCCTCTTTTCTCTCCCAAAAAGAAAGGAGGGGGTTGAGATATCAACTTTCAACAGACGGCTAAAGAGACCCCAAAGGAGGTGGGTTGAAATTTTCACTCCCTAAGTGCTGTCTCTGAGCAGCCTGATCGTAAAAATGGCCACCTTTTGATGCCGCAGCCAGATAATGCGGTGCTTGACTGTGTTGAGTTTTAAAAAAGTTACGACAAACTTAATGTACTCCAGTGTTTCAGTGCTTTCCTTCAAATGTAAACCTGTAGGATTTTAGGCCAAATGCTTGCATTAAAATGTTGATTAAACCATTGTTTATATCCTCTTTGTAATTACACCTCTTTGTTTAGTGCCAGAAGGACAGTTTTTTGACTGTTTCATTGACACTTAAGATAGGGTGTCAACCATTTTGTAGACAAGCCCTGTTGTTCTCCATGATTAGTTTAGAGCAAAAGACTGTTTATTCCTGTAGATTGAAGGGGGTTTCACGTCTGGGAATTGGCGCTCTTTTGTTCGACCAAAAGTAACATAGAGCAGTAAGGTACACCCTTCCTAATTGGGTGACGAAGAAGTAACCAAACGACCAATGGCTATGGTCCTGGGCCATTTGGAGGAAAAGACCCGCCCACATACCTGGAGGATATTAACAATTCATTTTGCGAGAATCAGGACTGTAAGCTGTAAATCTGAAAAGAGGAACAACTTTCCAGTCCACTGCAGTGTTTTTGTTTTGTTGTTTGTTCTGTAATGCCATCTTTTATTCACCTATTTTTTATTAAATTTTCTTGTTAATTTTCATCGGATCCAGCTTCTCCTTTCTCAAAATCTGAAAACAACGCAACAACTGTTAAACTGACAAAAGGAACATTGACCAGCGATTAGCGTTTTCCTGAACAGCCTATCAGAACTCTTCTTAAAGAAAGGGCAGGAAACCCTAAACTGCCCCCC
>NC_060168.1:6512859-6577201 GCF_021292245.1 Micropterus dolomieu | reverse complement strand
CACACGCATGTAACCATGGCAACTGACCTTCCTCTTTGTTTAATCATATCTCATCAAAGGGGATACTCCTTTCACGCCTAAGTGAGAATCTCGAGGACACCCAGAGACACAGACCTGAACTCCTTTATGCAAACAAAGACTGATGTGCAGGTGTGATAAGCCAGGAATGCGATAGGGGGACTTGAGCTAAAACAATGTTTCATTATAAACTGTTTTTCTCTTTAAATAATAATCCTTGCTAAGTTAGTTGCCTCCTATTTGAGTAGTTATGTTACCATGTTGTTGCTATCTGTTGTTGATATTATTGCTGAAAAGAATCTAAATAAGTTAATTTTGCAGTGTTTTAATTTTCAGCAAGGTAAATGACATTCCTTCATTTTATGTGTAACCAATGCTTGTTCACAACACTTTCTGACACAATTCCTTTAGAAAGGATATGATAAAGAAATGTCATCCTATACTCGATTAATTTTCCAGCTCAAAATTAAGGTTACAATAGCTGAATTTCCCAACTCTTGAGAAGATTGTTTTAGGATTAATCAGAGCTATCGTCATGTAACCCGAGCTCCCCCAAGTGGACAAAATAAGTATTACATGCCATCGTCTGAAATGCCGTTAATGTATAAATGTCACTCCGTATTTATCTTGTCAATAATGCCATTCGTGCATCTTGCTTATATTCTCTAACAACGTGTAACAGCCAATAGCCTATATTTAGAAAGCGTGCCCCCTCTCCCGGCAACGCCCTAAGTGTTCGGCCCGGCGCAAGAAAAGCTTTTGTTTCGTTTGAAGTTACACACGCGATTTTTCCCTCTTTTAACAGCAACTGTACTTGTTTTTATTTTCTTTCTTTTTGTTTGTTAAAAGTTATCAGTCCGTCAAGTTACACTAGTTAATTCAAGAACAACCAAGTTCTTTTAAGCTTTATGCGTCGAGCTAAGTCCACGGAGGTCGGACGCCTCCACGTGAGCGATTATTAACTAACTGATCACTAGTAAATAATTGTATAATTATTAAAAGCTACCCAGAGGTCCGGAGACTCTGGGTTAATAACAACTCCGGTGGTGCCCCGCGAAACGAGAGCTTTTATGAATTAATATTTTCTAAATATTAAAATTCATAATTGAGTATTAATTCTCATAAATTTATTACATCAATGTAGACATGCAACAACTAGCTTGTGAACATCGACCAGTTAGAGCCAAACATCGACCTCAGGAGTCGATGGAGAGTGAATACTGTCACTGTATTGGTCAGGTCACCAAAAACATGACTCCAAATGAATGCTAATTTTGCTCCATCTCTGCCGTATGTACAGTATAGGCAATTATTTGCGAACACATTCGACTTTATAAGGTGAGTGGTCAGTGTTGCGTTGACAGTTTGTTGCACTCACCAAGTGGCCAAAAAAATCTATAAATGCAGGTTAAATGGACTCCCAGATGATGTTTTCCCAGACTTAATTCTACACATAGGAGTATTGAAAACATCTGATTTTGGCACATTACCCCCAAGGATCTGGCCTAGGGACAGTGAAAACAAATGTGCTGATAGAAATACATCAAAGGCCCCACTTTTTACTGGAGTCTCATTCAAAAAAATAGCAGTAAAATAACTTTAAAATATGCTATCATCACATATAGTTTATAGACACGCTTTAACTAAATGAAAACAGTAAAAAAAAAACTTCATCACTGTTTTTGTACTTTAAACTGACTGTTTTAGTCTAATCATATATAAGTGAATTTATCCTGTGGCAGTGTTGTAAGATATTGTCTCTATGCCTTAGAATGGGGGCAATGTACAAGAAATGTATAGTATGTATTTTAAGTAGAGTTATGATTCACAAGACACTCCACTACAGGGAAACAAATGGCATCCATATAGCACCATCATAAACCAAACTAAAGGTCTATTTTGCTGAGTGCAAAACAAGGTGAAATTGGAAATACAGTTTGTGCTGGAAGCAATAATATCTACATTTGATTTAAACGGGTGATTTATCGGCAGTGGAACACTCTGCTTCCATTGCTATTGCAAATCAACTGAGTGAGGAGCATTATGAATCTTTAGTCTTCTGTCCCAAAGCCACAGTTGTCTTATGCACAGTAAGTGTGTGTATGTGTTTGTGTGCCCACGGAGAGGAGGATGTAAACTGGCCAAAGTACCGTCCCAGCAGAGTCACTAAAAACTTTCGACTCGAGTCATTGATTCTAATTATAATTTCATCTGGGGGCTGTAGATTTAGAAGGAAGAAGCTACTCACACACATACTGTGCTCACACAAGAACACCCACACAATTGATTTGTAGTCCAATGCTTCTGCGGCTTTGATGCTGGCATCTGCTCCAAGAGTTTGGTTAATTCTATTGTCATCATCAAACAGAAACACACATGGAAATGTGAATAAATAAGCACACATTCACTTATAAATACATACATAGGGAAAACTGTCAACAAAAAACACAAGATTCAAGTCATCACAGTCATGGTCAGATGATCAAAACCTCATTTACTTACACGTATTGGCAGAGCTGAGGCTACGCTAGATTAAGTGTGTTCTGTTGTTTGTTTGATTTCTCATTAATTATTTATTGTGTATATTTATTCTGTGTTAATTGTACTCTACATCATCGCAAATAACAGCATGCCCACAATGATTCCTCAAGATTTAAAGAAAGGTTCAGTGAATGATAATTTTTGAAAAAAGGTAAAAAAAAAACCCTCTCTTAGCGCAGAGCTGCTTTTAGTGCGTGGAAGAAAAACTAGGGACATCCAGTATGGATAAAGGATGATCTGACAATGCTAGGATAAACACCACTGCTATAGTTCAGTCAATCTATTTACGTGGAGTGGATTATTGTGTTCATTTACAATATGTACAGTGTTGTTTTTTAGTGTGTAGGCTCTGACCTCGTCACACTCCACAAGGAAAGACCGAGCTCAGCACAGCAGCAGAGTGACAATATTAATTCTCCCTTGGCAGAACGTAGCTTGCAGGCTTAGCTTCATTTCAGTCAGCCAAATAAAAAGAGTAGATTACTATGTGTGTACATCATATACAGCATTGATATTTGGTGTGAAGGCTTTGACCCTGCTGTGCTGAGCTTGGTGCTTACTTGAGGTTAGTGACAATGGTAACTTTCCCCAAAGGTTGGAAAAAAGAAATGCATACGTATATGTTGAATAATTACTTTTAATAATTACTGTCCAAGTTCTGTGTGCAAACTATTGTTTTTTTATGTATCTTCATGGCTGAAACCCAGGTATGAATTTAAATGGACTTTTCAGGTTTGATCAGTAGGAGACATGTTTACCTTCATATACCACACTTAAACATACTGTACTTTACAGCTTTATGAACACTGTCCTCCCCCGCAGTCTCTCATTATATGTAGCACTCAGTAGACGAGTGAAGTGTCTGCTTGCCTGTTTGTGTATCTGAATGTGTATTACTGTGTGTGTCTTTTGTGTTCCAAACAGCAGCGTTTGAAGAGCCCCAGGTAATTACTGCCTCCCTCTGCTCGCGCCACGGGAAACACACTTCCTTGGAAAAAGAGCCTCCGACGTTGACTGCATGTGTGTGTGTGTGTGGGCTCTGCTGTGAGAACAAGGCTGTCTGGGGAAAACAACAGTAGTCTACTAACTAGCCATGGTTGAGTTAAGTGTGTGTGTTGAGCAGCAAGAAGAGGAAGTCGACTGAGGAGGGGACTACCTGGTGTTTGGTATGGCTTTGCTCTTGAGATTTACGGCACCGCAAGCCAAGGTGTTTAACTGTCACTGACTTGGGCTTAAATCTGAAAACAACACACCCTTTTGTATCAGGCTGGGCTTTGATTGGCCAGTTTTATCGCTGCAATGCGACACAGAAAAAAACAAACTAGAATAAGGTTCTTTATGGAGACAAAGCCATGTGCCTTGTGTCGTTTTTTAAAAATTCAATGGTGTTATTGCTTTCTCTTGTGGTCCATAATTCTTTGGCTACAAATGTCTGCGTTCATTATTTTCAGTTTCCATAGGAAGGAACCTGCTGTTAGAGCCATTTCTAGCAAGCTCTTACAATTTCTTTTTGTTTTCAATGAATTCAATGCAAATAGTTTGGCAGCACCTAATGTTTTTTCATCACCTGACCTTGCAACTCAGGAACCCACCTAATGAAGGCAGGTGTACGCGTTTTGGTTTAATCTAAGTTTCGTTGAATGAATGTTTTTTCCCCCCACTGATTTGATTTCTTTGTAAAGACCTATTTATTTTAGGGAATGTTTGTTTGGAGTTTTGATTTCCTTTAATGATGTGAAAGTCAGCCAAAGCAGTTTACAGTCTAACCCAATACCAACATTTAATACACCATTCAAAGAACTTTTGGACCATCTGGACCATTGTGTATTATCAAACACTGAGGAACCTACTGTTTATCATAAAGTTATGCCATCTGTGGATGGCTATTTCAAACCTGCTCCTATAAAGCTTTGAAGCCATAACAATTTCAGCCGACAGAAAAATTTTAACTAAAAGAAATACCTTGACAAAGTCTGTGTTTTGAGGATCAAATCCATCTAGTCGAATGAATTGTGGCTCTGAAGAGTTTATATCCTGCTTCTTTGTAGCAGCTGTAGTCAGCTTGGATTAACATTATTTACTATCATACTATCATTTCTCATACTGTCTTAACCACACAACAGCTTATTTATTGAATTATATTCAACTGTCCCAATTTTGCTCTTACTTTTCACTTCCACTTAAAATTGGTATGACTGTCTCAATAGCCAAAGACAGAAAAAGACCCAAATATACTGTTAAGATATGAGCCCATGTTCACTCTATATTTGTGCATCTCCAACAGACATTGGGGTGGTAGGGGCTACATCCAACAACTTTCCGAAAATGACAATCCAACAATCACACCACACAGTCAGGTGTGCAGAGGAGAGAAAGTATGCAGGACTTGAACCTCTCTCTCAAGCTTTCTTTTTTTTTTTTACTCTTGACACCTTTGATAACCATTTACATCACTTTTCATGTGTGCAAACAAGTCAAACATCATGGATGTCTTTGAGGAAAGAGGAGAGCCATTATCACCATATTTATACAACGATCACATCTCGCCCCTTTGTCTGACGACCAGCTTTTCACTGTGCCTTCAAGGGTGGCCATTCAGAACAGCTATAAATACTTTTGCCTTTAGACATTATTGAATGACACGTCATACAAAGCAGTTTGTTTTGAGCATATCCCTGCCTTACCTTTGCTGATATGTGTGTGATCACTGGCTCTTTAGCTCCACAATGTTCACTAACTAGAGCTAGTTTCTCACTTTGTCTGTTTTTAGCCGTGTCCTGCTCTCCTTGTGTGATGGCCTGTCACCTGGTATCTCCTCCATGCTCTTGAGACTGTGCTGGGAGACACAGCAAACCTTCTGTGACGGCACGTATGGGTGTGACATCCTGGAGGAGCTGGACTACCTACCTACCTGAATGGGCTGCAGGTACCGCCTCATGCTACCAGTAGTGACAAGGGCACTAACAAAACACAAAACTAGAGAAAAATCAGTCAGGAAGGAAATGGAGAGAGCAGTTGTCTGTGGTCGCCACCTGCTAAATCATGGTCTTGATGTTGCCTCTCCAGTGCAGCCTGTTATCACTTTCTTTTGCACCCAAACAGGTGACAGTGATTCACTATCACTTATGCTTCCTACCTGTACAGAGTGATATCCCAGAGGTTTAATTGGCAAGATGCTATACTGTGATGATTAAGTGTTCCCTTACATTTTTTTTGAGCAGTGTATAAAGCTTGACGAGCTGAGGGGAACTGCGGAGTCAGGTGATAATTCTCTGGGTTCATCACTACAAGTGATTTATTTCATATTACGCATAAAATATTTTTTATTAAGGTTAGGGTAGTATTGTTTATGGTTAAACAAAATGCTGGTCTGTAATGGGACATGAACTTTGTACCAAGCAAAATAATTGGCACGCTGGAATTGTGCAGTGCAGAATTGTCAGATATGACTGTAATTCAGAGATACTGGGTTGCCTGATGGCTATCAGTTTATCACTGCTTGGTTTTGGATATCTTCATGATCATGTGATTGTGACAATGATATTTTGACGCATAGTTTTAAGCAATTCTGTATGCTCTGTAAACATATAAAATGTGACACTCGCTCCTTAACAAGGTGTGAATTTGTGAATTAGTGTTGTGTCACAGTAAACACTAATTAGACCACACATCATGTTCAGCACCCATAATACCAGCTGTAAGTAGTAGAGTTATTTAGCAAACAGCAGTTTCTGTGATGAGAATAGAGTTGTCAGTAAAATCTCAACTTTCCACAGCGCTGTAAAAACTTCCCCCCTTCTTTTTCCTGCGTCTGTGCTTAGATAAGGTTTGATCCATCTGAAAGTTAAAGTACAATCAGCAGTTCATCCATGTGTGGGGGCGCACTGAAGCACAGCGCAGAACTGTGGTATAGGCTACATAACTTTGGGGGATTAAAACCACAGAACAATCAGAGACTCATTTCCACTGCGGCTCACTACAAGACAGGACGAGGCAAAACTACTGAACAATGTGTCGGAGACAAACCAAAACATAGAAGGCCGCAACACCCAATTTATCACTCTGAGGGGCAGCAGCCAGCTCTGTACTTAAATTCTCTATTCACTGTTTTTCCTGCTAGTATAAATATTAAATACAAGATTTTCTAAGTAGTATAAAAATATGATATTCTAACCAGGCCGTAGCACAAAATTCTGGACCCTGTACATAGGCATTATCTATGGGCCCCTCTTTGCATCCACAGCTATTCATTCTATTATATTAGTGGGATCTCCTCACATGGGTGCCCATCTCCCCCCACCCTCATAATCAGTAGATAGTGTAATCATACTATTCTGAGATTGCATATGTGGTCTAAAAACATGATCAGGACATTGCATTTTCCTTCAGTCATCATGCTACATCTTTCAACATGTTAGAGCAGCAGATATATTTCTTTAAAAACCTTTGGACAGTCCAGGCTTTCAACTCTCCAGGGAGAAAATTCAAAGTTTCAGACAGCACATTCGTCTCTACTATTTCTGATTTGATCATCCGTCACGCCCCTCCCCTAACAATGATTGTACAACTTAAGCTTAAGACCTAAGCTCAGACCTTTAGCATAGCTACATAGCCATCAAGTTTATATTTAAGACCGCTTTGTCAGACTAGAAACGAGAAGCTGCTTTTGTCTTCTTCTCTCTGAAACAAGGACCCAATGTGTCAGAAATGACAAAACATTTCGAGAAGTAAATCTGTAAACTTGGTGAGAACAGAGAGCTTGACAGGCATAGCAAGAGGAAAGGGGTTGGGGCTTAGCAAACCATCAATTACGTGCATTTCAGTGACTGTTTTACTGTTGCACTTAGTGGCTTGTACAGGTTGGATCCTCCTTTTCACTCTCCAAAGCTCAAAAAGAAAAACTCTTCCCCTCAGCTCAGATGAAGCTGTGAGTGCCTTTTTACCTTCCTCTATTTTGTTCTCAAAAACACACACAAAGACACAAATCCATCCATCACCCTCGCCTCCGTGAAAGAGGATGTCCAAGTGACATTTTTCTCTTTCTCCCTCTAAGGCCTCAGCAGGAAAGGTATGAGCTTCCCTCTCATTCTTTTTAATCTGTCTCATCTGATTCTCACCCTCTTGTTCCTATAAAACAGATTTGTGGACAGACGACCACCTTGAACCTTTGAACATGGTTCATCCTTTAACAAATCCCCCTTTCCGTCCTCTTTACACCACCCTTATTGTTCCTTTGTGATTGTTTTCTTCTCTTTACTCTTCAACAATGTCTTCTCTTAATCTGTTGTTTCCTGCACCAATCTTGATATTTTCGCCTTTCAGCTCTGGTTTCCAGTTTGAGGGTAATAAATTGGGGCAGTAAATAATACCAATACCAGTACAACAGAAAGGTGCTATATGTATAGTACAGTAGGATATAAAAAAGAAAAATGCGATCAGTTAATGTTTTGCTCAAAACAATGAAAGTATAAATGTTAATAAATACTATAGTTTTATCAGTAAACTGTGTACCATGACATACACAATAAAGCATCTTTAATCCTGTGGCTGTCAGGTGATTGACAGTTTAGCAGAGTGTAATGTAATGCAGCTGCGATATGAAAACACTCAACTCTGACACAGTCAGATAATGACAATGCAGAAACGCTGATAAAACCAAATGGATGCTCACTGTGATGGATGATCGAGCCAGGGCAATTTTCTAATCTGTCTCTAATTTTTCATTCTGT
Source organism: Micropterus dolomieu (assembly GCF_021292245.1). NCBI lineage: Eukaryota > Metazoa > Chordata > Actinopteri > Centrarchiformes > Centrarchidae > Micropterus > Micropterus dolomieu. Next base: position 6,568,913 of record NC_060168.1, on the reverse strand, counting down.
AAGAGTGATAGGCTGTAAACACATTCTTCTGGAAGTAGAAGACTCAGACCTAATAAATCCAGCTACAGTGTATCCTAACCAGGGGTACTGGGGGATTATTGACCTGGGTTGGGTTGTAGGGTTGTCCTGGCTGGATGTGCAGCAATAGACCAATACTTTCAAATGTCCATGAACTGTTAACTTTGACACCAGTTACATCGACCTGTACAATTCACAACAACAGCCCTGTCATAAATAGTTAAACATTTTTGGACATACACTTCCCTTTTTTGACAGGAGTTGGATGACCACATTGACACCACTCTCATGTCTGTGCCTTAAAGTTCAATGGAAATCTTATTTTGCCTTCCCTGTCCTAGTAACAGTCAGTGTGTTTTTAAAGGAGCTATATGTAAGAATTTAGGTTTAAAACATTCACATTGAACTAAAATTATCAACAGCATGTAAAGACATCACAGTTATGAAGTTATGTCAAAGACGTCGATGCATTGTGTTGCAGAGATATCTACTTAAGTTAGCATGCTAACCAGCTGACCTCGGGCCCTCCTGTCTCGTAATACCACTTTGCACGATGACCAGACGTCCAGGTTTGTCTGGGATTGTCCCGGTTTCAAGCTGGTTGTCCTGACAAATATCTGTAAAACACAAAACATTCTAGTTTTCAACATTCACTATGAAATTGTCCCGGTTTCCACCACATTTAAGATGATAATTACAATATTTTACTGGGCACTTGTTTCCAGTGCTTACATATATATTATATATATATATATATTATAAACGTGTACGTTTATCACGTTCTGTCCCGCTCATTATTAAAAATATAAAATATAAAAAACAAAGCACTGAATTCAACACTGGTTTCCCTGTATGTGTGTCAATCAATCAAAGTGTCGTTGTCAAGGCTGTTGCTAGTCTATGTGTCATAATCAAGCATCATGATGCTTACGGCTCTTTCTGACAGAACCTGTCAGTATGTCAGCGGTTAGCTGTCCTGTCGAAGTAAAAGTCAGTCTTTTCTAAAGAGCTCCAGAAAGAACCAGGGAACAAAAATGCTGCGTTAATGGCGTCCATGGAGTTGAAAGGTGTGCTCGGCAGGTGTGCTAAGCACAGAAATAATTGCCCCCCTTCCTGATGAAAATGCCTATGGTGTGTGCATAAGTGCACAGAAGTGCACATGCATGAATGTACACTTAAGGATCCTGGTTTGGGGGTTTAAAAATATGGTCACCATATTTGTACCTCAATATGCGATAGTGAGTCACTGTACAGTGTCTAGTCTGCCCTCAATCCAACAACACAGAGGTAGTTTTCTTGCCGGGTTTGGGTCCTGGCCCCGCAGTAACCCCCACTCAGGGTACTGACTGAAGCCCGACCTCCCTCTTGCTCCCCTCCCGCTTCATGCCTCTGAGTCCTGGTCGGAGCATCTGTAAATCATCTCTGTACTGTATTCCCTGTCGTCAAAGTGGCCTCCGTTGGTCTTGGAACAAGATAATGTGTTCATTAGTGAGCTTTATAGGTGCTAGTAGGCAGAATAGGCAGCTGTTCCTGCATTCCCCAGCTAACCGCCTCCTGGTTGTAGCTTCATATTCACTGTACTGTACTGTACTTTTTTCTATATACAGGGATTTTTTCAGTGATGGTCCCAGATGTTGTTCTTTTCTAAATAACATTTCTCCTAGCCAAAATGTGGTGGAATTCTCTCTGCTAAAGCCTTATTTTAAAGACAGTTACCATATACACATATACACACTCACAAGAACAGTGCTGACACAGCAGAGAGTCGGGTCAGAGGAAATGTCCTTTGTACCTCTGCGACAATATCAAACACCATTCATTATTTAGCATATCCCGCATGCGTTTGTGAGTGAGTGTGTGTACTTTTGTATATTCAGTTTGTGCAGCTGTAGCAGGAGGGAAGAGGTGAGAGAGAGTTTTTTTTTGCTGTTTTTTTTTTTTTACAGCTGTTAGCATAACAAACCTTAACAGTGCAAGGATCCTGTCAGCATACCACATTTCCCATTAAGGTAAATGCTTAATGCTGTCAATGTAATTGTTGAGACGAATGTCAAATATTTAATTGGTTTAAATTAATTAATTTAATTGATTTAGGTTTAATTTTTTCGTAGCTTAATTATTAAATTATTTTCTGGAATGCCAATAGCGGCACTGATTGATTGGGAGATCACCTGGAGGGGCAGTCCTGAGCTGAGAAGTTTGCGTGAGGTGAAGGTTCACGGAGGTGTTTCTGTTGCAGCCAGGTGGGAAAAGAGGCCAATTTAATGTGAATTAGGGCCGGCAAATGGGCTCGAGTTAAACAAAGAAGGAGAAGGCAACGAAGATTAACAGCAGAAGGTGCATCAGTGTGCAGTAGGTCTCAGAGACACTATTGGTATGTTATCAACCTATCAAACTCCATTAACACCACAGATAACTCGACAGTTGATAACCACGCGGAGCAGTGTGGACGTTGAAGGATAAAGGGCCTGAAGCGTCCAGGGAGAAAGCTGTTGACGCAGAAGAGTACAGTACAGTCTAGGAGGACAAGATGGCAGAAGATGCTCTGGAGAAGATGGTCAAACAGCTCAAGAGAGACAGGACCACTGCAAAAAGCAACTTCACCAGACAGGCCAATTTCCTCAGTAAAGCGGCCGGAACCATGTTGGAGGAAGAGCTAAGGGAGGAGTTCACTAGGCTATCTGGCTGTTTAAGGAAAACTTTGGAAGCAAACAATGACTACAGGACTGGATTGTTGGCTGAGACTAAAAAGTCAGAAGAGGAGTATGGAGTTCTTGGAGAGCAGCAAGAGGGCGACATAGAGAGAACTGCTAGCAAAAGTGAAGCAAGATTTGAGGAAGTGAGGGACCTTGTCAAATCAAACCTGTGGTCAAGATATGTACAGGATGAGCTCACAAGAGCAATCTTGGAAGCAGAAAAGGCCTGTGATCAAGCTAATAACGTGCCTGTTCAAGGCATTAACCTGGAGGGATATGAGGTGCTCCTGACACTCCTGGAGAAGCGGATAAAGGGGGCTAGCAGAGTTATGTCAGCCTGGGAGCGATGGGTCCCCATAGCAAGAAGAGGGGAGCTAGAAGGCAGAATCAAAGACCTGAAAGCAACCAACAACATGCTTGAGCTTAGAAAAGCTGAGTTTGTCACTGCACGGAAGATTACAGAGGGAGCGCTAGCCACCGAAGCTTCAGGAGGTGGGAGAGAAAGGGCGCTGCCCACACCAGCAACACCAATAATGAGAATTAAGCCGACTAGTCTTCCCATCTTCAATGGCTGCAAAAGAGGATATCACAGATGGAGGAAAGACTGGGAAAACCTGCAGAAGCAGGGGGAGCCGTCTGGATCAGCAGAGGTCAAGAAGATGCAACTCCTGGACAGTGTTGACAGCCAGATTCTAAAGGACCTCAGACTGTCAACTTACAACACTGCTGAGGATATATTCAGAGTCATGGAGAATAGGTATGGGAATAAGTCGACCATTGCCATTGAAATCATTGAAGAGCTGGAGAAGATACCTCCTGTAAACCAGCCAAGGAAAGTCATTGACCTCATACAGTCTGTAGAAAAAGCCCTGGCAGACCTCACAGAGCTAGACAACTCTGGTGCAATAAAGAACCCCCTTGTAATCAAGTCAATAGAGAGCAGGTTACCAGACTTCATAAAAAGAGACTGGCTAGTGTATATGGTTAATCCAAGCAATAATGTCACCTCTGACAACCATTTTGACATGCTGCTAAAATTCCTGAAAAATCAGGAAGAGATTCTTGAAAGGCTTGAGCAGCTAAGGATTGGAGAGAAGATGGAGAAATCAGACCGTCCAGAAAAGAAATATGAAAGAAGATATGCCTCTACAAGAACCACAAAGAAAGGTGATTTGGGAGATGTATGTGTTGTGTGCGGAGACGGGAGACACTGCGACAAAATCTTCTTCTGTAGGAAGTTCAGAGGACTGAACCTGCCTGAAAAGAAGGCTGCCTTGAAGAAGCTGGGAGCCTGCAGAAAATGTCTTGGATGTCATGATGATGAAGGATATTGCAGAGACACATACCTATGCAGAAACAAAGATTGTAAGAAGGGAAGGAGCTCAGATCACCATTACTTTCTCTGCCCAAAAGGAGAATTCAAGCGGGGAGAGGTGAAGGGTGAAACAGGAAGCAGAGCGAGGAGCAAATTGACAGAAGAGCAGGAGGATTTCTTGGCTGAACTTTCTCCTGAGCTGGCCGAAAAGTGCAGAAGAGCTTTCACCAACAAGATTGCACATACAAGCAGCACAGGGAGGAACCAGTCTAAACTTTTAACAAGATATGGCCTGCGTGAGCTTCCTGTCCTCATGATGCTAATGGAGGTCACTTCAAATGCAGGGCAGAAGGTTGGGACTCTATTGGACCTGGCGTCAGACACAAACTACATTACCCATAAAGCTGCAGACAGACTGAGACTACAAAGAGAAATGATAACCTTAGTTGTGCACGGAGTAGGTGGGATGACCATGAGGGTGAGCAGAGAGAGATATCTGCTTAGAGTCAGAGTCAAGACCTCTAAAGGACAGAGAGGGCCCATGAGCTTATCTGCTATGGCCAGGATGAGATCGCTAAGGTGCACAAAGTGATTGAACCTGAAAAACTACAGAAGTTCTTCCCAGAGGTGGAACTCGAGGATTTAAAGAGGCCAGAGGAGGTCGAACTTCTCATCAGCCACAGGGAAGGCAGGCTTGCCCCACAAAGGGTGAGAGTTGTTGGAGACCTCGTCTTATGGGAGAGTCCATTGGGAAAGACAGTAGGCGGAGCACACCCCGACCTGTTTGAGGAGATAGAAGTGGCAGCGCATGAGTCCAAGACAAACTTTGCACAGTCCATGAGAACAGCTGCAGTCAAGTATGAGGAGATAATTTGCCCAACAACAGAGGCAGGAAGTTCGCAAAAAGAAGACATGGCTGAGATTAAAGTTACAGCTGCTACTAACCGTGAGTTCCTGGAATGGTGGAGGTGGGACAGTATTGGGGCAGCCTGTGAGCCAAGGTGTGGTGGATGTCGATGTGGAAACTGCCAACCAGGAGGAAAAGAGATGACCCTAGTGGAGGAGAAGGAGATGGAAATCATAAAGAAAGGCCTCACTTATGTCAAGGAGGATGCTCATGTTGCATCTCCACACCGGGATGCTAAATACCCCTGGACGGAGGACCCTGCCTCTCTCCCCAACAACAAAAGAGCAGTGGAAGCCACATTCTTAAGAACAGAGAAGGAGCTAAAGAAAGAACCAGAGTGGCAAGCCGCATACACAACCTATGTCCATGAGATGGTTTCAAGAGGTGCAGCCATAATAATAATAATAATAATAATCCTTATTTGTAGAGCACTTTTCAAAAACAAGTTACAAAGTGCTTTAACAAGTGTAAAGAATAATACAAAAAAAAAAAACAAGAACAAAAAAAACAAACAATAAAACTCACTGATGAAGTTATGAGCAGCTGGACAGGGCCTCACTCAGTGACAACTCCAGTGCAACTTGTATGGAACAGCAGCCAAAAGTTCAAGGGACTAAGCATGAATGATATTCTGCTGAAGGGGCCAGATGTTCTCAACCCAATAAAAGCTGTCCTGCAGGGGCGCTGGAAGTCAGTCGCAGCTGGGGGTGCTGAGAGAAAGTAGCCTAAATAATGACGCAATAATAAATGCTGTCCTACATTAATACTTTTTGTTTTGTTGGCAAACGTGAACACTTAGTGTTGAAGCAGCCAAAGCAATTAAAAACACTGAACTAATGTATAGAAACTACAAAGAGAGGATGAAGGATGGATGCGGGTAAGAGATTGATGATTTTAGCCTAAGAACCTTAAACAATGCAGAAAGCCAAATACGGCTGAATTGGCAAATATGCATCAGTTCAATAACTTTAAATCTTAAAACTGCTGAATTAATGGGCGATGGTAAATATTTCGAAGAGCAGATAGGATAGGATAAAAAGAAAATCGGCCAATATTGTAAACATCAAAGCAACCACAGAAATGACACACAGGGTGGAGAGAGAGAGAGAGAGAGCGAGCGAGCGAGAGAGCGTGAGAGAGAGAGAGAGAGAGAGAGAGCAGATGGACTGCAACAATGTGCAAATGCGGGTGAGCTCACTTTTTATTTTCCCGGGATGGGATGATTCTTACTGCTGAATCATTAATAGCTGCAATCGTGTAGGCCTGGGACTGAATGTGAAAGTATCTGGCATTGTTTGTCTTGTTATTAGGCTATTATTATTATTATATTTAGCCATTTTGCTACAATTATGCTTCACACAACAGCTGCGGCTGAGTATCGATCTGACCTTTCTTTTCTCCATGAGATGGAAGAACTGTGAAAGTTGCGTGGCGCTGCGGAGAGCCCCTAGCTGCAGTAGTGCTTGCATCATGTGTAAAATCCATCCAGCCAGAGGGAACAATCACGAACTGTTCACAGCAGTACCCTGCCCTGTGTGTGTACCTACTCCTTGTGATTGGCAAGGACATGTGATTGGTTAATACACATGTTGTTTTGATTTGATTAACTAAAAAATCAAACATAATCAAACCTGCACAGTCTACTCTTCTCATAGTCAAACCCTTAATATTTCAGTAGGCTATAAATATTTTAATGATCTGTTGGCAATTAAAATCATATTTTTAATTGCCTGCAATTAAACCATAGCCCATAGAAAAAGCAGAGGGTGGAGCACCCTCAGCACCCCCACTTCCCGCGCCATTGCTGTCCGATTCAGAAGAGGGGAACACGCAGCTCTAGGGGACATCAAGAAGATGTACAATTCAGTGTAGTTGGAGGAGCGTGAAATGCACCAGCACAGAATTCTCTGGAGGGACAGCCCAGATGAAGAGATTGGTGAATATGCCATCACAAGAGTCAACAATGGAGACAGACCAGCTGGTTGCATCGCACAATTAGCTATGAGGGAGACCGCAAGACTACCTACCTTTGCTCACTTGGATGAAGAGCGCAGGGTCCTTGAAGAGGATAGTTATGTGGATGACCTCTTAACTTCCCATAACGACCTGAAGCAACTGGACAAAATCACAGGAGGAGTGGAGGAAATTCTGAGAGCTGGTGGCTTTTTTCTCAAACCGTGTGATGTACCTGAGGTGGAGGACAAGTCGAGGGGTGGAGGTCCGACTTGTTGAATCAAAAGCCAAGCTGACGCCACTGGATCAGAAAGGGGATGTAGTCAAGGCTGAGATCTGCGGAGCAGTTTTCGCAGCCAGGCTCAGGAAGTAATGCATGGTCAAATGAAGATTGAACGATGGTTTCATCTAGTCGACAGGCAAACAGTCCTGGGAGCCATTCAAAGAGACAGCTATGGGTACCAGACTTTTTTTGCCAACAGAGTTGGAGAGATCCGGAAGGCTGGGCCAGTTGAAGACTGGTGGTGGATCCCGGGAGATTTAAACATAGCTGACATCATTACAAGAGGAGGCACTCCTGAAGATCTAAAGGAGGATTCCTTCAAACTCCACTGGTGTTTGAATTACAACTGATGATTGTGGAAAACTAAATAAATTCAAAGAAAGAAGATTTGAAGGAGCGAGTTGTCCAAGTGTCCTCTGTCATCTCCTAAGCCTTTTTCGAGTTTAAGGCAGTCACTGAAGCCACACCCCAGATAACTCGACAGTAATAAACTCTTTCTTATTAATGCATGTGGTGTAACAAAGGTTGCCTCTCAGCAGGCAGCGAAGCAGCACTGGGCTATTTGGCCCTAAGAATTGGGCAGGGAAGAAACTGAAAGTGGAGAGCTACATTTTCTAATGGATAGGAAGAAAAACACATTCTAAAGTTAAGATGTGCAGTTTATTGTTAAGTTGTTCTGTTTCACACAGGTCTTGGCCTTTAATTTGAGGTCTTCACCACTGCCTGGTGCAATGTAACCATATGGACATGCTGCCACACCATGGATCTAACAACAATGTACAAGCAATCACATAGCTAGATGGAACAGTGATTGAAGAATACGGAATAGTGGGTAATTTTGCAAAATCTGGGCTTACGTTTAATAAATATTTTTGACGTTCAATGGCAGCTTTTTAAACAGACACTTCACATTTAATCAAAATGCGTAAATGTAAATGTTCACTTTAGCTATTGGAGGAGCTTGCTATAAGCTGAGATAACCCTGATGATGTCATCACATTTATATACACATCCACATTTTTAAAGCATGCTGCTGGGAGTGCAGTTTGACAGATGTGTATATTAATCGGGTAGGTCAAAGAAAATATGCTATTCAGTTGCATCATGGGAAATGCAGGATCCAGCATTTTTGGAGTTTGACCCATATTGGGGAGTAAAAATCAGGATATTGCAGCCTCTGCTGCTTTAATTGTGACCATTCTTGTAAGAATGTGTCTCAGTTTCCCTGCCAAAATCCTGGAGTATGCCTTTAAAATTTGTGCATGACCACCATGGTACACCCAAGGATAGGGAAAGAAAATATGTGACGGGACACATGTATTTGAATATTATTAAAGTCAGATGTTCTCTCCACGTCCTTACTTTCTGCCTCACTACATTAAGGGCGCACTGTTTTCTGCACTGGCATGTGGGCATAAATTGTGTCCATTATGAAAGCAATTCCTAGGGACGCTGGGCTTCCACAAGCATAACAGTATGGGCTAATGCTAACAGTGTAGATGGTCTAATTCAATTCAATTCAGTTCAATTTTAACATAACATCAGAGTGTAGCTACAAGCATGACTAACCCATGATTGGTCTCACTAGTGTCACAGCTAAATAATACACTTCCTCTTCCCAGCAGTAAGCACCAACCTGGGGAAGGTAAAATGATAAAATGGTGACTGGGTTTGATATTGTACAGTTGCACTCATTTCTTTAATTTCTCATACAACTAAGGCTGTTGATGCTAATAGCCTTCACATGCAATAGAGTAAGCCTTGTGTAGCCAGAGGAGGTCTCTGCCTGACACATAAACTTGTAAAATACCATCACTAAACCAGGGACTGAGCCTCTGTTTGTGATTTGGTTTGTTCCTATGGCACACAGATTTCACTGTGCATTCTGTTTGCTCTGTATAGCATGCCAATACACACACAACAGGCACTGACCAATGATGCAATGTCTCCTCACTGCCCCAACGGTTTTAATGCATCCAGATGAATCATCCTGGACCTAAAAGAAGTATTGTTGTTCTCAGGAGTAAATGCATGGATTGATCAGAGTGTAGTGGGCACCCAAATCCCATTTAACAACAACCAGCTGGAGTGGATAGGCACACAGCTCCCTCAAATTCTTCTCTGACATCATCGCCAGAAGCAGCAATTGAAGACAAATCTGTTTAATAGACTTTCCACAGGTCTTTGGAGTGGACTTGGAGAACCAAAGTCAATTCTCACCATGAGGATACAAATGTATTACTCATTCTTTTCCCCTGCAGGAAATGTTTCAGGAGTGAGTGGGCAAATATGACAAGAACTCTTATATTCACATTACCCTGAAAATTTGTTTCTTTTTTAGCAGGCACTGAAGAAAAGAAAGACCTCAAATGAACAATTCAACATGTCATTGTTCCATTTTATCAAAACACATTTTTATGAACATTAAATGGTAGGTCCTTCCTATGTGCACTGCGCTCATACTTCTTCTAACAGTACATTCTTTAGTCCTGGACCTGTAGGGCTGCAATTTTAGCAAGAAGACCTGATAGGAGGAAGATGGGGAGAGATAAGTGACTTGTAATTGTTGGTTTTGGTGTACAAGTGCTAGAAGGTGAAAAACAAACCAGAGAGTCAAGTTTAAATGCTCAACTAGTTGTTTGGTTTTAAAAGAAATATTGTATGCTACTAAAAGTTCTTATTAATCCAATTACAGCGTCGTCAGAAATGGATGGAAAACAAAAAAAGAACATTGAAGTTTTAAAGAAGAGAAGATCTTCATATCTACATTTAAAAGTGTGAAGGATAGAGGTCCACATGGGGAAATATATACACAAATTACCTGACAAGGATATATTAGTTATTTTACAGGATGTAGATGAAAATCATATAATTTAATTTTAAATCTTCCATTACTTTTCCTGCAAATTAGGAACCCACTAAAACTCATGAATCCTTTTTAAAGCTGCACTGATCATTTTCACATTAAAGGTTCAGTGTGTAAGATTTAGTGGCATCTAGTGGCGAGAGTTGTGAATTGCAACCATCTGTCCAGACTACCACTGCCCCCTACCCTTTCAAAGAGCGTAGGACAGTTAGGGTGGCTGACACAGCACATAAGGTGTCTCTTCTGAGACAGCAGAGTGGCCAGTCAAGAAATTAGGTTTGTTTAGGTATATTTATTAAGAAATTATATTTACTTAATTATTTAGTAAAACCATATATTATTGTGACATGGCCACTGACAGATAACATGGAAAATGTGAGCCAAGAGTGTGTAATATTGTCACTGTTTCTGCACCACAGTCCATTATAAACCACATAAGAGAAAGTTTACATAAACACTGACAAGGGAAACACATTCATTCTCTGAGATTATGGACCAAAACTGCCCGACAGCAATAATATCTGGCATGCTGCCAGATTACGATGCTTTTATAGCGGCAAAATAAATAAATAAATAAATACTTTGATAGCGGTGCTGAAATAGATCTCAGTCATGGCAGCAACAGTTACTCACATAATCACTTCCTCTTTAGTGGTTTTGCCTACAAAATAAAAGCCTGAGAAGCTTGTTCACTGTAATGCAGCACTGGAGATAAACTGAACTTTTACTTTGAAAAATTCTGAACAACATTAAAAGAGTCTGTAGCCTGCTTGACACACCTCTGAAAGAGCCGTCAGAAAATGTGATTCCCCTAAATGTCCTCTACCTGGAGATACTGGGGAATTGGAAAAGCGTCCGTGGGTTGATGGAGGCGGATCAAACACCGAAACACAAACAGCACATGCCGTGATCTGACAAATAGTTGCCACAGAATCCATTAGTTGAAGAGAGAGAAAAAAAAGTTACCTTGAGGTGGGATTAAACCCTCAACTCTTGGATTGGGAGTCCTGCACTTTACATTTAGATATAAATGTCTCATTCTGGAAGTAATAAAAACATAATGGTTTATTATGTAAGTTCTTTACACACCACTGAATACATAGTTATGGATCTTATATTGCATTTCTGTATGTCAGTATTGTGTTTCTTGCTTGTAACAAATCAGTTAATGCATGTTTAAAGAATCCATTTTGTTTCCTGATTTTACTGTGCTTTCACCCAACTGATGTAATTGATGATATTCACAGTGCGGGAGGAGCAGGTGGAGGTAAAAAATTACAATTTTGGATTTCAACGATTCTGAAAAGATTATTGCGATAAAACGGTTATTGTGCCGCATTCCATTTTGCAATGATGCTTTTGTTTAGTTTTGTGTTTTAAATCCAGTGCAACCCTTTACTTTACATCAAGCAGCCCTAGTGGAGGGTGAGGAATGAAAGAAGTATGGAAATAACAAGCAAGACAATACTGTACTATTATGCAAAGCAGACCTTTACTTAACTGCTCATCAGTGTTCAAAATGAAACAGACATTTAAATATTTTCTACCTTAACTGCACCACATTTAGCCCTGACCACAAGTCATTGTTTTTCTTTCCTGTATGCGAGTGTGTGTGCATGTGAGTGAGAGAGAAAGAAAGAGATTGCTTGGGATAGATTAACATTTGCAGCCATTCTCCTAATAATATCTGCTTGGTTTCCAATAAGATCCCACCAAGCAGAAAATCAGTAATCATACTTGCTTTTATTTCTCCTCACTGTGGGAAAAAACATTTTCAAGCTGCGAGAGTGAGAACAAAACAGAGAGAGACAGGCACACAGAAAAAACTATACAAAATAAGATAAGGGGTGGGGGGGGGGGGGGGGGGGTGAAGGCTTGGAGGTGAACGAAAATATGAAATAGCTTTAGAGTTGTCTTACCATATTTTTTCTCTAAAGATCTGTTTGGTAAAATTATATGTTTAGTGTCAATAATGATTCCGTTTACAGCCATGAAATAATGAATGTTATAAATATCTCACAATGACATGCATAAATGTTTCTCCCTTTTATTTTATTACTATTACATAGATTACATTACATACATTGCCTGTTACCCTAAACTCACACAACCTTTACCTGCACTCTTTTTCAATTCTACCCCTCACTCTAGTCTTGCAAAAACAATAAAATAATTGTACCTTTCATCAAGTGTGGTGTAATAGCATTGACTGGGCTGCAAAGTAAAAAAAGCAATGGCCACCTCAGTGATGGAGCCAAACCAAACCAACTGACATATCAATTAGTAAAGCAAAATCCAAAAAATCTGGCTCCAGGGTACAAAGACTCCACATGGATGCTTAAGCAAGCCATTTGATAATTGGAGCACAGATGGTGTGTAACAGAGCTACAAGTCCATCAACCAGCCAGGGAGGACAGCTTTCTTTAGTGAGAAACAAATTTAGTCTGCCTCCAGATCTACTGGAGTTTAATTTGGCAACTCAGAGGGAAAATCTAGTTCTCAAACTTGTTTCCAGCAAACAGAACTAAGACTCATCATTGGTGAAGCTCAGCAGATCACATTATGTGCCAAAACATACTTTTTAAACACGGACTGTGTCATTTGAAGCATGTCGAAACAACCGCTGCCAATATTTTCTATGTAAACCCACACACCGGTGGATAGGCGCCGCTGTCCTATTTTCCAGCTTTGACAGCAGTCAAAGTGGAGGCTCACAGAGTTGTTCCTGAATTGGCACATCCCGGCTACTGTGCCATGCTTCTTCTCTTGTCAAGTGATTCTTCTGTGGGCTTTTAGCTGTCACAATGGACGAAGACAGTCTTACTGCAGAGGTAGAAAAATATCCAGAGTACTACAAGCTGCAGGTGTGGCTGTGTAAAGATAATATGAAGGCAGACATTTTCTGGTAAGTCGTACCTGGAGAGATTGAGACTCCTTTGTGAAGTAAACCTCAAATATCTATTCAGGACAGCACTCCAAATTCACTTAAATCCCCTACACACCCAACCAACGCAGGATTTTTTCAGTTATTTTGCCTGATTAGACCTCTTCTCAGGACTTTGGGGGCATGTGTGAGCATATACAAACTGACCTTCATGGTTCCACCCATCCAGCTTGAGCAGAGATCTAATCAGGCCTAGTAACTAAAAATACACGTGTGGGTGAGCAGGGCCTTTAAGTTCACTTAGGTATGTTTGTAAGGAAATGTTATGCTTCATTCTTTTGCACATAGTCACTTTTCACGAAGCTGATGTTTAAATAAAAAATAAAATAAAAAATAAATAAAAAAATGTCAGAAATGGCATCATCACCGTTTTTTAAGTTCTTGCCCAGCAGCAACCTTACAGCCCTCATAGAAGAAAGTAAAAAGTCAGCTCACCGTCAACCACTGGTTCTGTCAGTTCTCATTCTTCTTGAAGGACTGCTTGCTTCCATAATGTTCAGGGACTTGTGAGAAGCAAATTTAAACAAGAATAAGAGTCTACAGACGTGCTAGCTGCTCCGCGAGGCTGTACTTCGGCACAGTGTGACTTTGAGCTAAACGCTAACATCACCATGGTAACATGCTCACATTGACAACGTGCTGATGTTCAGCAGGTGTAGCCATTGAAAATTTGTTAATTGAGGGTGATGGGAATGTGATTTTATTTTTCAGTCATTTGGTCAAGTAATAGACAAATTTGAATTTTGAGTTTATGATGGCACTCAAGGAAAAGTCATGGGTAACCAAAGTTGTAAAATTCAGCCTGTGGGGACCATGAATGACTGTACCACACAACAACACAACTGTTTTCAAGACATGTCATCACAGATACCAATCTGCTGGTGGCACATGATGAAATGTTAATGGATCAAGTCAGTAGGATTCACCCTCTGGGGAACATGAGTGTATGTGTGTAATTTCATGGAAATCCATCCAATAGTTTTTGGGAAGTTTTTAAAAAATATATATATATATTTGGGGCTTTTTAGCTGTTATTTGGATAGGACAGAGAGAAGTAGGAAGTGAGAGGGGGCAACAGGCTACAAAGAGCCTCAGGATGTAATTGAACTCAGGGCCACAGGTGTAAGGAGAAAGCTTTGCACATAAGGCAGGCACTCCACCAACTAAGCCACCTGCACACAATGGATGCTGAGATATTTAGTCTGTACCAAAGTTGGAGATTGACCAACGCTGTAGAGCAATGCTATTAGCTCAAAAAAACTCTTATTCTTCCCATAATGCATTTGATAGCATCTTTTGTTAGACCCCCCACTGTCTGCTAAATGTCTTCTGTTTGAAGATTCAAACTCAACCTCAGATACCCCTAATTATTTTTTTCAGAGGTAGGATACTCTAGTACCGCAGATGACATTATACAAATGTAGTATAACACTAACTACACTATCTACATGCAGGGGCTGTGATGTGTGCAGTTAACTGACATGGGTGCGTTGGCTGGGTACTGTATTAAGGCTACTGTATTCCTGTACTCCTGTGGTGTATTGATAACAATGCTTTCTTGGCTAATGTTAATGGGAACAGTAAAGAGGACGAGAGCAGCATTGTGTCAGTTGGGTGTGTCCAAGGCAGCAAGGAAAAGGACACAAATGCAGACAACCGGGCAGACAGGAACAGTTTGGTAATTTATTGGTAAAAGGCAAAGGCAGCAGTCCAAACAGAAGTAGAGGAAAGAAGCCACAGGTTAACAGGAACGAGGCAAGTACGGGTACAGATTTGGGTTTAGGTTGAGGAGAATGACAAGTCTGGAGATTTCCTCAGAAATGTGTGGGCCTTAGGGAAGAGAGAAGTGGCTAGAAACAAAGGGACAAACAGAGTAGAATAAAAACAAGCGAGGCAGCTGTCGTGACACATAGATTCAACCACAAATTCAACGGTAGTCGGAGCAATAACCATATCCACAGCCAGAGCTTCAACCACCACAGCCAGGCAGAGCAGCTACAGCTGCTTTTGATAAAAGTAATGAGCAATAAATGCATCATTTAAAGTGTCACATCATCTCCCCTTTGTGTAGTATCTGCAGTGTTTCCCTAAACTGAACTGGACTGCACCAACACACAAAGTTTCTTTTTTCCCCCCATAACTGTGGCAACACATCTTCCTATTCCCCTGTCATGAGCTCTACATAAGCACCTGAACTAACTTTGTGTTTTTGTACATCACTGACTTTCTTTTGTCCCATGTGCATCTCTTTTGCGCACAGGATGATAAAGATACAATTCTCTACTGACCTCTCTTCAGAAACGTTGGTTTAGAGGGTCAGAGATCAGCCACAGAAATGTGTGCTGGTATTCAGAGTTCTGCTCAAGGACACCTCAGCAGGGAGGAAGTGTACTGAACCCAGCTCACTTGAATTTTGTTTGATATCTTTTATTAATTAGCCTTCCTTTGATTTTCTGCGTGTCTTTTGTTGTCGTCTGGCAAGCAGACTGTGGCACACCTGTTTGTTAAAGGCACTCTATAAATACACTGGCCTTGACTTGACTTGAAAGACGGACTGTGCAAATCTACAGTGGAGCTGATGTCGGCAGACCCTTGACGATCAATAGTACCCAGGGCCACTGGTTGCCATGGAAACTACATCCTCATTATAAAGGATTGGCAAAGGTTACAGCAGAGAAAATCTAAAGAAACGTGGAGAGAACAACAGAAACAAACAGAGAGCGAGTGGAGCAAGGCTTAAAGGAAAGTGTGTGTGAAGGTAAAGGAAACTTCATATACTACTTTCATAATGAGGTCTTTGGCCCAAAGAACAACTTTTAAAACACTGATATCAACCATAATGTGTTTAGAGCTCTGAAATGTCACATCATACAGGCTCAATACTAATATCGGACCAGGATATTAGCATTGCAGTTAAATTCACTTTAGCATGCTGAGGTTAGCATTTAGCTCAAAGCACAGCTGTGCCTAAGTGCAGCCTCACAGTACCATTGCTGTAGTCTTTATACTGTCAGTTACTCTAATAACTTCTGTTTTTATTAGCAAATAAGAAATTCTCACAACAAATCCCTGCATTGCCCTCACCCCCTTACAAATACACATCACAGTCACTTGCACCCCCTTGTTTCCCTAATTTTTTAGAAATGTAAAGCTTATTCAGTCATGTGCATGTACTGTACATACAGTCCATATATATTTAACATCACAGCTAATCATTGTGCAAACCATGCTGCTGTTTTTCGTGGTTTGTCTTCATTTTCATACAATATGAAAATCAATCTCTTAACTGTCTGCAAAGATAATGTAACCTTGACAAAAGATGAAGCAGACTTGAGGTTCACTTTAATGAATTACACAACGCACGCATCTTTTAATGGGAATGCTAATTGATTTCATACCCTGATGCAATGAAGGGTTGAAAAGATATGAAAAATCCATTTCAGAATCTAAAATTGTCCAGCATCCATTTGAAAATGTACAGCTTAAAAATGTAAGTGCATGAATGTAGTCAAGTAGCTAAAACTAACAAATTCACTGGGACGGTCCTTTGAGAAATGAATGGGGATTCAAACTAGGATTTCTGTTTTTCAAGACCTTGCGAAACCTGGCCTCAGTCTTTATCCAAATGTGGGAAAGCATAATATTCAAGTTTTGCTTCTTCCAAACTATAAATTAATCATTTCATAGCACATTTCAAAGAAGCAAATTGAAATCAATTTAGAGATTTCCTGGTGCAGTTTTCTCTCTGTTTCTTTTCTGAGTATTTTCATCTCAGTTTATATACAGTGTTTATATGATTCTTACTTATTTTAACCACACCAAAAAAGACTTCAAGAAAAGCCCAATAACAATGTGTTCTAAATGTGAGCAACGCGATCAGAAAATCCTTTCATCTCCTACAGAGGTGGGTGACCAGAGCTGTCTTTACATGGCTTCACACTGACATAAAGCCAAATCTATCCTGCCTAGAATTCTGCATGAATATAATTTTCAGTCTAAAGGAGAGATGAGCGCTGAGCCACCTCTCTACCAAGCAGAACAGCCCGAGCAGAAGCAGATTTATTCAAGCTGAATGAATGTGGGTGCAAATGGCACTCATAACAAAAACATACCCTCACCTTTCTACAAGAGTTACCTTGTAATCATTGAAGCGAGTAATGCTGAAATCATTTATGGATTTCTTTAAAGTGCAAGTGTGAAAAGCACATACCGAGTAAATTACTGGTAGACAGAAGACTAAACTGGCTGTTGCCTCATTAATCTGTGCTCAGATCTGCTTTTATTAAGTAAATATTATGAAATGTAGCAAAGGTTTGGAAATTCAACAAAGTTATTTCTCTGGCGATGAACAGCAGATCTATGCGCTCCCCTGTTTAATGACCTATGTGGTATTGGTTCATTGATGTATTTGCTGTGCTGCAAAGTGCAAAAAGGAAACAATGTAATTGTACTCCAGGAATAAGCTTTGGCATCTGTGGTGAGCTTTCTCTTTCTGTTTATTCTCACTTAAAGGATTTGCAACCAACTGACTACCACTCACCTTGCCCTCCCCTTTCAAGCGTGTAGGAGAAACTACGGTGGCTGCGGTCTTCTCTAGAGCCAGTGCTCGGTTTGTCCATTCTGGCTACTGTAGAAATTTGGCTGTGCAACATGGCGGACTCCGTGGAAGAGGACCTGCTCCATCTGTAGATATAAAGGGCAATGAACACACAACAAACCTTATTTTAAGTTGATTATACACTAATAAAAACATACTTATAATTATTTTCGCCATATTCTGCAAATAGAGCCCCCTAAATCTAACACACTGAGGATTTAATGCTTCCTAATTTGCGTCTGACAGATAGCAGCATAACACTATATAGAAATAATTGGAGTACGATGCACTACTCGCAGCCCAGTTTGGCCCTTTGACCCTGAACCAAACCCATAACTGAAATGCATATAAGTTAAAGAAAAAGTGCTGCATCTCTCTTCACAGTATGAGAGGACACACACACAAAAATAACAGATGCACATAAGAACAGCTGCGTATGACCAATCATATTTACTGTCATCTCTCAGTTGCACAACAGGGACAGCCTCAGATGATTTCCTTAACATCATCAAGCACTTTATGCAATGAGTTCATTACACTGAGCACTCAAGCAAACACTGTCTAAGTTGTGTGAATTGTGTAAAGCTGTGTGCGCAGACTTATGAGCGAACATAATGTCTGTGTCTGAGCAACCATTTATGTGGGCACACTGATGTGTTTTTGTATGCATGTGTTTGTTTGTTTGTTTGACATGCTGCAATCAGACAGAATTAAACACAAGGAGACACATAATGGGACATTTAATTTACAAAATGATGTGACTGTGAGTGCGTTTGGTTGTGTGTGCGTGTGTGATCTCCTGTGATTGTTGTAAATGGATAGCAGGGGGGTCATTATACTGTGGAAAACATCTGCGTCGCTGTGTTTTTTTGTTTTTTTTAATTTAAATTCAAATTATAATAATCACTGCAGACACACGCAGAAACACGCACACACCACACTCGTACAACAGAATGCACATTAGTTGCGGCTCTAATTAAAGATACTGAGAGACAGCAGCTATGGAGAAACTTCTTAGTGTGGTCTTGGTACTTCCCATTCAGTTTTCTCGGACAAATCAGTATCTAAACACATCTGTGACATTGGCTGTGAGGATTCAAAAGACATTTAATGGAGGACACAGAACACTTCAATTGAGAACACTAACTAACAGTAATTTGCTGATGTCCCGGCACTTATCCACATTCAAAGAATGACAGTAAGCACATGACGCCCACTCACTCCTGAAACGTTTTATCTGCTGCAGTACCTGCTCCTTCATGGAACAAAGGGGACTGATTTTATTAGCCAGGGCGTAGGGCACAAAGTGCTGTCAAGTGCAACGTGCACAGAGGGAATGCCAGTGAACTTTCACAGTTTTGTGGCTAGACGTGCATGGCACACATGGAAACAGTATTAGTAAAAAGAAGATTAAGAAGATGATGGGAATAAAACAGAAATGGCAGTATTGGTTATTGGTTCAAAATGCTTTAAGTCATAATCTTTAAGATTGCAGTCATGGTTGATTAACCTTTTCCCCTGGGTTACCGTGGTAACAGCAAGCGTGGTTTAATACAATAGCAAACACTCGCTGAGCAGTTACATTGGCAAAAATAAAACAGGAGAGAAACTTTTTTATCTGTTCGCAATGCAACCAAGAAAACTGGAGTTGTTAATAAAGAAGTCAGTCAAAAATAACTGCAGCAGCAATCTGATTTCATGCTGCACACAACGTGAGTAGTTTTCCACTCAACAGCAGAGAACAGTAAAGTTGATTACCTTGCTGAGGAGTTCGAGGTGTGCAGTCTGTCGCCTGCAGCTTCATCTAACAGCTCACTGTGAGCACTCCTTCATGTTCCATTACTTGCAAAAATTAAAACCGTTCCGCTGTCAAAAAAATGATTGTTGGGTTGATTTATAGGTGCATTTCTGATGAACAATCATGGTTAGCAGTTATCGCGGTGATAAACACATTGCTTTTCCCGTGGCTGCTCTACAATAAAGGCCACCTCATGATTCTTTTGATGTGAATCTCAAAAAACAACATGGTTTTTCTTTGCCTATGACCATATGACCATTCCACAAATGATTGATTGATAGCTTGTGTTATGCAGAGTTTTCCCATTGGAATTGTAAAACTTTCATTCCTATCTTAAGAGGAGTGAGGTGTCAATTCCGTTTTTTAAATTGCAAAATACACATAGACATTTGTCTATTGCTAGAATGTAAACAGAATGGTAATATGTTCTGGACATTATCCTCTTATCATCTGCTGGATGAGTTGATGAGTAGGACAAACTCCCCATATAGCTGGTGTGGTCTTCTAATGGTTAGGAAACCTTGCAATTGGAAATTTTGCCAGTTCAATTTCCCTGTAAATAAATTAATGCCCTCATCAATCACCAGCTAAAGTCAGAGTCTCGGCAGCTGCTAGTGTGGGATACACTGTGTTACAAAGCCCTGTGTTGTTGGTTTGGCAAGAGACATACTCTTTCATGTCAACAGAGGATAAGACAAGAAGAGCAGACGACATGCACACGCAAAAATGAATGCAGACTTAAAGACGTAAACACACCTACAGTAACTCCCAAGAGGGTAAGACAGCATGCCAATTGCTGTACTCATGGTGATGTGGCCATTGAATGCTAACATACTATTTGCTGTTTGTGTTAGTATTCAAGGTATTACATTTTTACAAGACTGTTAAGTAAAGTAGCAGATGCACATTTAGAATTTGGACAGAAACCCTGAGCAATATCTTTTAGCTTTTCAGAAAACCTGATGCCTTTCATGAGAAAACCGAATGAGTTACATGCTTGTGAAATACAGGTGTGGTGTATAACATATGTGCATTTGATGCATAACAGTTTAACATAACACTGTAGCAGCTGGATAGAGGATTAGTGACCTTTTAAGGGGAGAGCAGAGGTCAGGTGGTTATGTGGAGACTCAGACCCTTATATGGTGTCTAACAGACACCTAAACATGTCCTATATAAGCTATGTTTGATGTACAGAGAGACAGAGTGGTCATCGGGCTGGGTCACTCTCCAAGCTGCTGCAGAGCTTGTAATTGATGCTGAACTCCTTGATGTAATAAACTTTTATGATCAAGAACAGTGTCAAGCCGGTTTCTTCTCAACACATCATCGCAGCATTATTGTTCGGACACCACACAGGCTAGTTAGAAGGGGAAACCGCTATGACGTGTCTTGTAACAGGATGAGGGGTAGCCAAACTAGCACTACCGCTAGCAAGCTAATCTGCATGCATATTTATTGTTGGCTGTGCCAGCTATTATTATATAAACGCCACACTGACTGGGTTTGATGATGTTGTTTTATGCATTGTTTATATTACAGTTGATATATTTCAGTAGGAATGAATATTTATTTCCCAGTGTTTTGCCTATCCACTACAAAAGCATTAAGCGGGTTCTTCTTCATTGTTGTTTTCCAGCCAGAATTTAATATGTCAAGCTAGTGCCTACTTAAAACTAGCCTACTGATGGATTTGGCTGTCTGTGTTGGTGACACTTGCCTTGCAGGTCATAGCGGCCCACCGAGAGTTTCCCTAGCTGGAAGGCTTTTCACTTGGCAGTCAAAAGGCAATCTGAAAAATGTAGGAAATCACAACAATGATGGTAAGGGTTAAGTACAATTTATAAGGATATGAGGGTGGAGCGTCCCTGAATGTCTCATAAAGAGAAAGAAAAAGGGAGAAAAGATTTTTTTCCTGATGTAACTTATGCTTCCTGCTTATCCTTGCTGTGAAAGGAAAAGCAAGGACTCGCGTCATCCATCCATTATCCAGTCATCCGTCCATGCTTGCACCCCCTCCGTCTCTCTCCTCATATACTTTGTCTCCTTGTCTTCGCGTCCATCTCTCTCTCCTTCACCCCTCTGTGAGCCTCTCTCCACTTTCTCCCAAAATCCAATTAGTCAGAGCTGACTCCTTACTCTGCAGGACTGCTGAGGAGAGAGACAGAGGGATGGGAAACACTGCCAGCAGAAACTCTTGACCAGAATTTTCTCAACCTTAGTTCGTCTCCTGTGGTTTGACCACAGAGAACAGAGGAAAGGAAACAAGGAGGTGAAAAAAAGTTAGAAAAGAGGCAGAAATCCCTGAGCTAAAATCCCCTGCCTACAAATGTTCTGCTCTCTTTTATTCTGCAAGGTATGATACTAGAGATTGGTCATACAAAAGTAATATTTTGAAACTTTGAATTTAGGGATTTGGACACAGATTTTTAATGCTGAGATTATCAGTAATTAATCTATGGAGTCGTAGAACAAACAGCAGTATTCTTTGCAATGGGAAGATCAAGACTTTGTCTCAGAACCAGACAAATTTGCAAGCTCATATTTTATTTGGTTTGGCAGATAGCATCTGGCCTCCCTCCCATCCAGACAGATATCCACGCCAATATTTATCTAATATGGGCTTGACAGGCGGTTTGGACACAAGGACTGTACAGAAGAGGGCAACCTTATTGGCCATCGAGGCATTTTCTGATGTAGAACTGTTTCTGTTGAATCCACTATTATAGTATTCTCAGTATTAAACAAACTGAACAGTGTATTTTGTCTAAAAGAAGAACAAACAACTGCACTTTAGTTGATAAGAAATATGTGTTTGCTTTACTTCCGACAGGATTTGGTAAATTTAATTTACCAACAATGCTAGATTAGATGTTTTGTTGCTCTGATTGGTTGTTACTCTATCCATTTGCACCCAGAGGTATTTTGGTCTGCTCACACTGATAACTTGATGTTCTCGTAATGTATTCTGGATTAGGACAGTGGAAATTTTTAGTCTGTGCTCCACGTTCTGACAGATTTGGGGCGAACTAATCACCATGCTTGTCCTTTATGTGTGCAAAATGCAACCTCCTCCTCACTTTAAAGTAATCACATATAATGGATGCTTGGTGAAGACCACTTGGCGACATTTTTTAACATACTGGATACATCTTCAGCATAATTATCAACCCCTTGGTGCCTTAACCTAACCAAACTGTGAGCCTTTCACAGTGTCAGCACTGTGTTAACAATCTCACTTCAACGAATTTTCCAAAAATAAACATTTAAATAATTAAATTAATATGATACATGTGCATCGACTACTTGAGTGAACGACTACTAGTCAACTAGGAAAATCTTTAGATGGGTGCAGCTGATACGTCCCTCCCTGCTTTGGTTTTTATGGTTCACGTTTTCTGTATGTGAGTTTCTTGCAACAAATAAGAATGTAACATAGGCAGTGACCGGCAGAAGTGGTACTAAATGAAGAGCTGTTTGCGAGCCAGCTCGGAGTCATGAGATCCGTCTCCCTTAAAAGAGCCGTAATTCTCATCACTGTCTCGTTTCAGATCACCTCACTGCTGCCCCTGTCTGATAACTGTTTGATTCCCGCCTTTGTAATTGTCTGCCCCACCTTCTTCAGTCACACCTGTACCTTGTTAGATCCACCCCCCTCGAGTAAGTTTACCTGGTCCCCTGTCTTGTTGTCAGTTCATCTTAGTACTTCTTTGTCTAGCTAAAAATGTTTTTGTGGACTTTGTAGTTTCTGACATCGTCTTAGCTTAATCCCTGCCGAATTTCTTTGCCCATATTGGACTGATCTCCAGTGTACCAAACCTGTGCGTGTTAAGAAAACCATTATCCTCATATCTCCTGCCTGATTCTGAGTCGTGCTTTTTTTGGGTTCTCTGCCAGTGAATTCCCAGTCGTTACAGCAGCTTTAATGACTGGTTAGTCCAATGAGCATTTTGAATGTTCACCTGCAGTGTTTTTTGACTTTTTAACTTAAAAAACCCAGACTGTGTTTAATGACAAGATTTTTAAACTTATTTTTTAATGTTTTACAACCGATGACTCCAACAAAATCTGCATATGGTAATTACAGTACAGTAACTACTTGATTAAGATTAGGAAAATAAATTGTATGTTGCATGTTTGGAAACCAGACATTGTGGTTCATGAGGTTTGTCATGAACCACAGTGTGTTCCCTTTCTGTGGACTGACTAAATAGTCATTCTGGATACATTATTGGATTGGATATATGTAAAAATATATGTAACATTTAGCTTAATGGACATGGTCTAGGTAAGACAACTACATATATCGACAGTGATTTCACTTCTGTGAAGACCAACAGTTTGTCAGGATTTCCAGGACTGTATTAAGCCAAATTTGATTAAAAACAAAATAAGCAACATAAGCTGCCTTTATGAGGGGTTCTGGACCCAAATGATTGAGGGTCTCCAAACACAAACATATTCACAAAACTAATCAACTGAACACTGGGGGACAAGGATGTAATAATAATAATAGCTTGAGAAATAAAGGAGACAGCTTACCTGCAATTTTAAATAATTTATACAGGAATGTGAACATTGAAACCTTCATGCATAGAGTACAGTGTCTTCTCTTTTCCCCAGTAATTGCAGATAGTGAGAAAGTAGACATAGTCAAGATTGTTCAGCTTTCCTTGAGGTATCAGTCATTACCTGTACATTTGCAATATGTACGCCCATGTTCTCATACAGAGATAGACTTTCTGATTTGTTTCAGTCTTTAGTGCTAAGCAGCCACTGCACTTTCCAGAAAATAATTGTCAGTCAAAGCATACGTTCTCTATATATTCATGTTCTTTGATTGTTTATGCTTGTTTCATCTGCAGTGATATTGAACCAACAAAGGTGACTATTTCAGAACTTCAGTCTAACCCAACAGATCCAAGCTGCATTTTCTCCCTTGAATAAAATTACCACGAGATGACCAGCTGACCTCCATCATCATCATCATAATCATCATCATGTGTAGATTTATGTGACACATGAATATGCAGCAGCATAGATGATGAATTAAAATGTACACAGTGCCATCACTCTATACATGTCAGATACCTAGATTGATGTCATGTTATTTTAAAATGTCGTTCTCCCAGAGCATGTATTGGATTTTTTTCTACACTGTCATATTGGGCTGCATTTGGAGTGTATATTTCACGCTCACACAATTCACTCATAGTTTACGATAAGTACAAAAATATAGTTTTATAAATGTACAGTCTGGCTTAAACAGAACTTTCAGGGGTTTAAAACTCAGCTGTTTGCTAAAATGGACCTGATTACTCTCTCAAAACAAGCACAGGTTCTTCTAAACTGCAGCTTAACCATCTGAGCCAAGGCAATAGTCAGAGAGCCTCAACAGGTGGCGCACTGGCAATGGAATTAGCATTATCATCATTGTATCTGTATTGATATGCCGTTATCAGTGTTGTTGTACATTTCCACTTTGTTGTACAAATAGTCAAGTGAATGCAATAACAGATTTAAAGATCTATAGATACACATACAGTATTATACCATGGTCTAGGTGAATACTCAATTCTGATTATTTCTAGGGTGTCCATTATTCCTGGTAATGGACACCTACTAAGTAGTTCCAAAGTTCTATATTAATGCACTGGCTAAGTATCAGTAGCCATATAGCAACAGAGATGCAGTCAGAGCCTCCGTTTACAATTTATTTCAACACTAAGCGAACATCTAACAACAACAATGACTGACTTCATAATTTCTTTTAACCTATTTGGAGAATATGACAACTTTGATGAGAAACGGCAAAAGGAGTTGCCGGGAGAATTACATCAAATAGAAGATGAAATCAACACACACACACACACACACACACACACACACACACAAAGAAGTGGGCAGTTAAAACACTGAAAGGCTTCCTTGCACAAAAAACTAATGCAATATTAGGCTATTTGTTGAGTGTCTATGGGATCAAATAATAATTTAAATATATCATGATAATAAATCATGATCCCATTAGCATCCAGGAATTGAGCGAAACTTACCTAGTAAAATAAAGATGCTTTGTCTGAGTGGAGGCTCGCAGCCTTAGACTTTGAAAACCCCTGGTATAGTGAACATGTTGGCAAATTATTCAGACATCTAGCAGAAACGGACCAACATTATCATTAATTTGGAAGTCATGTTTTTGACCTTACTCCATTGTTAGATAAAAATAATAGATACTAATAAAAAATAATAATACAAAAATGTATAGTCTGTCCTGATCATATTGTCAGTGATTTGCCAAGTAGTGATGTGTGATACCACTTAATTCCTATACGATCCAAGGCTGGTATTGCCGATACCAATACCAATACTTTTTACATATTTTATTTCTAGTTTATTGTGACCTCCCTCTCCCATTTCTGTATTTATGAGAGAAATAAGGAGTAGGCTGTGGCCTTACCAATTCAAAATAATAGCTGCATAATGACAAGACATCAAACTACTGTCGTATTCTTTAATTATAATAAAAATATCCTGCTCAGAACTGCCACTTCATAACATCATCATATTATTTTGACCTAATCTCAGATGTTTAGTGAAGTTTGCAGTGTTGCTAAAGTATTTCACTGTCTTTGCACACACATCACAAAGAGCAACATTATTACCTTCACAGCTAAAATACAGCCAGACGTGACTGTCAGCCAGAGTCAGTATTCAATCACGGGAAATGTAAAGGGCTGCAGCGGCTCACTTCAAAGAAGATCCGTCACAGACCCTTAGCGCAAGCATGACTTTGACAGGCGGAAGGAAAAGTAGTTCCTATCAACCGAGTATAATTAGACCATCCTGGTGACAGTAAGATACTTATGACAAAACACTCTCACTGACTCCAAATGACTGAGTTTAGATATCGATCCTTTTATGTGAGTATCGATCCTAGAGCAGGAAAGGTTGGTATCAGAAATATCGATACATTAGGATCAGGATTGATCCGCATATCACTATTGTGAAGTAGCCTGGACCTGCTAGCTTGTTTTTTAGAACCTGTTGAGAAATGTGTCTCAGGGAAATACTGTATATTAAAAGAGCATCCCACTAACACTGCACTCCTATATAACATTGTTAGTGACAGTGAAAAAAAAATCACAATAAATGCATACAATTTGGTCTGAGATATGGTGTGTTATGCTACTAGCAGCTAATGTTGTCTTGAGCTGCTAGCCTCAAACAGAGATGAGTGGCGGGCTACAGAGGTCTGATAAGCTCACTTCTTTGTAACTCAACATTAACAGATTTTTCTTCATTTTCAAACTTGTAGTCTTCAGACCCAACCAACACAGCTTTCACGCAGCCTCCTCTGGAGCCTCAAAAAGCTTTATTTGACTGTAAACAGTGTGTGCCACTCAAATAGGTTATTATCCTGAAACCTATGTTGCCTGTTAAATTTCTTTTTTTGATGGGGGAGTGTTATATTCATCAGAAAGGAATCATATATTGTCCTGTCAAGATTATTTATTATAATTTTTCAGAGGTTGTTATTTACACACTATTTGTATGCGCTTTTCCCCCCACAATTTGCTTTACTCTGCTTTATTTATTTATTTTTGGTACACTGTAAGAATAAGATTGTCACATGCATTATTTGTTTTCATCTACCGCAACCTAATTTGCCCATGAGAATCATTAGTTTCATGTAATCTGATTCACTATCACTATTAATCATATACTAAAATCCGAGTGTACCTTTTGCACATTCTAATTGGGAAAAGATGTGGAGACATTTTAAAAGGTTTTTCCCCCTCACTCATGACTTAAATATATTAGGTGGGATTCAGTTTTTTCTCAGCTCAAATTGGGGGCAAACTTTTAGCCGTGCAGCCATGAAAGATTAATACAATTATTCTTAATCAGCATTGAACAGACTTCTAACAACCTGATCAGAGTCGAGCACAGCAAGCCAGCTAATATGCTAAGTAGCTGATAACCAGCTATCTGGCAAACTCTGTATTTCCCACAGGCGATGATGAGTTTTCTCTTAAATTCACAAGTTCAGAAAAAATTATGGATGCAAAACACTCTGGCAGCATTCATATCAGCAGGAAAATTCCTCTGGCGTAAAGAGTAAACTCGATGGAGGCAACAAAGATGTTACTCCACTGCTGAGGCATCTTAGTAAATCCTCCTTTTTTCTTGTCTGAAAGTGCATTACGGGTCAGTGTACAAAGCTTTTGCATGTAAGGCAATCCTGTCAAAATGTCTCTGCTAATGCTGACTTCCCAGTGGAGGACTGACAACACAGGGAAACAAAGGATGTAATCTATTCCACATAGAGAGTTAAGGCTCATTCAGTATGAAGTGGTCCACTCTGAATAAACATGATACTGATGGCTGCTTAAGTGGAAATATCATAATCCCATAACTCCTCCTGCTTTAGCTTTGACATGGTATATCTTATACAGAAAATTTTTCTTGAGCCTTGGCATGACCATTACTCATTGCACTTCATGTTGTCAGGATGTGTTTCCAAAACTACTACACTTCACTAGGTATTTGTTCATCAAGTTGAACTGATGCATTGTGCATAGGACTTAAAAACTTTGTGGACGTTTTGAAGAGACGGTTTACACATAAAAGCGACAATTTGTGTTACTGCAAGAAATGTAAAAAGTAGGTAAAAAGCAAGAGTATTTACTCTTAGTATTTAATTTTCAATTAAATAAAACAGGGATGAGCAGCAGGTTTCACATTTTAGAAGCTTAAACCTGTTAAATCTTGGAGTTTTGGCTTGATAAATGACTTAAATAAAGCAATCAATTAATCTACTAATAGTTTCATTCATTCAAATGACAAAATAGTGAGCTAAAACTGATCAGAATAATTCACTCTTTCCAAGGTCAAGACCCAACTTTAAATACTGACTTTGAAGCAAACATGGAAATTTGACAGTCCCATGACAACTGGAAAATGAAGATCATTTGATACAATCAAAAGCTCTAGAAGAGCTGCTAAAATGACCTTGATGTTAGATTTTTTGGTCAACTGTTGTGTCCAAGGTCAAGAAAAACCTTTGAACCTCATCATTATATGCATTATTAACACATGTCACAATGTGGCTGCAACAGAATGATGCTACAACAATAAATTCACTCATTTGATGTTTTAGAATAAAGCAAAAACATTAAGTGCAGAAGGCGACAATACCCAGGGCAGGTTTCTTGGCAAGTGTGTTACTCTTAGTTGCCTCCAGCAAGGAATGTACCTGCACTAAAATGCTAGCACAGCCCATCACCATCCTATCAGCCTGTGGATTAGAGTCAAGCCCTTCTACTGGGAACTAGTTAATACTCGTTTCAGCAGGGTGAATTAGAGTTTCATACCTATGTCATTGTACAGACAGCTAGTTGGCAGAAAGAGTGAGAGACAAAAAAGAAGAAGAAAGGGAGACAGAGGCAAAGGGACCTTGAACTGTGCATGGTGACACACAGACCGACGGAGACAGACAGACATTTTGCCAGTCAGGCAGACAGAGCCACAGGGGCAGATCCTGCAGTCTGATTGCAGCTTGCGACTAGTAAGTGATAGCAACGACAGAGAATGAGTGAAGCGCAGAGAGAAAAGTGAGGGAATGATGGCAGAGGTAAAACAAGACTGTGTAGGTACAAAAAGAGTCCAGACTGAAGACAGGAGGAAAGGAGAGAGGGAAGAGAGAGGGTTGCTTCAAAGATGGTTATGAAAAGCGACATGGAGAGGGACAGAGAGAGAAGAACAGACAGTGGTAATTATACAGATAAATACATGGGGCCTCTCTGTCTGAGTCATTTCTTCCCCACTGTTCTCAGTGTGTGTGTGTGTGTGTGTGTGTGTGTGTGTGTGTGTGTGTGTGTGTGTGTGTGTGTGTGTGTGTGTGTGTGTGTGTGTGTGTGTGTGTGTGTGTGTGTTGGACACTTCAGACTGTACATTGGGCAGAGAAAGAAAGAGATGTTTTAAAAATGTATTGTGAATTTGGTGGCTTTCTGTGAGCTGGAGCACAGACCCAGTATAAAACAGTAAAACATTTGTTTCTGAGTTGAAGACCGGTTTCTCATTACATCATATCACTTAACAGTACAGAAATGTTCGTTATTTGATTTTAAAATTAAGCGACACTTAATTGTCACTTAAGTGTTACGTTACATTACTGTATAACTTTCACTACACCTCATTCATGTCAATGATGGTGCGTTCAGTAACGCAGTAATGAATTGTTACCTGGATTAGTAACTGTAATTTTATTACTGTTTTGGAAATAGTAATCCCTTACACTACTAGTTACTGAGAAAAGTTAAAATTACAGTAACGCGTTACTGCCCAACACTGGTTATAATAGCTGTGAATTACACTCTGATCCTGCAGGGACGCCAAATCGCACAAAAAAAAACGAATTTTACATAATGTGGCATAAAATGTCTATTTGTGGAATTTAAAATTTTGCTAATGTAATGAAATTTGGTCAACATTACATTCAGCTGGCCCAATTCACGATATAACTTGCAGAAGAAAAGAAGCTTTGCAAGAAAGACACACAACAGGATCTTTGACAGGACTGCCACTTAGTGCACTGTTACTTGGCAACGAGGAAAGACTGAAGAAAGAGATGGCAATCAAAGGAGTGATTTTGGTGATGGAAGATAGAAAGGTTGAAGCACATTTCTATGTATCTATCTCTAAAATAGACAGGAAACAACTTGAGAAGTTCATGTAAAGGGCACAGACAACATCAATGTTAAGTGGAAATCCATTCTGTAACAAGTGTAGACAACCTTACATAGATCACTGTTCATTAATCAATAGAGCAATAAAAAACTTTTTTTAAATGGCCAAAATTCACAGCATCTGAATTTACAGCTTATAGTATGTATAGAGTTCATTAATCTTTTGGTCAAGGATCCTTTTATGTAAGCATGATAAAGAAAATGTCACTCTGACCTTGCTGAACATTCACCTACAGTCAAACAAAAAAAACCCCACCTTATACATCCAGGCCTGACAATGGGCCTCAAGCAATAACTACCTATATAAAAGATATTTTCTTGAGTTGTTTGATTTAGGAGAACTTGTGGCATTGAGCAGTTTTCTCTTACTTAGAAATTACATATCACTTGCTTACAATAATTTGGCCTAAGACTTGTAAGGCCTTCATCTGACTGAATTTGGTCACAGAATTAAATTACAATAAGAAAAGAATTTAAACATTTTTTTATTTTTTTTTTTACGAGAGATTCAGTTCTGATTATGTGGTATGCCATAATCACAGCAGGATAAAATATTTTAGGAAGTAAAGCAGGAAGACAGAGCATTCAGTCTCACAGCCCCAGACTCTCTTTTTTGCTCAATAGTCAATGTGGCTAGTGGTTTTCCAGAGTTACTAGCCACACAGCATTTTCACTAGCCACATTTTTGTTGTTGCAAAATTTTATATGTTTTATATGATTAAAGTTGACTACGGCGTTCTAAAAATGATGTGTTAAAATTTACTACCACTATCATTAGCTCTGATAAGGTTGTGTGTAAAGCTACTTTTTCATGAACATGTAGTCTATTAAGATAAACACATACGAGTATCTTCTTATTGTATATAATAAAAGTGCTGCATAGTTGTGTAGAAGATTCAAAAGATAAAAATTTAACTGAAAAAAAACAATTGAGTCAGAAACACTGGTTAACTATTTATTTGTAACAGCAGTAAATACTGTAATACAGTGTAGAAAAAAGACCTGCATTAGAAACAACTAGCAAAGAAGATCAAATTATTTTTGTTTAAGAAAAAATCCACAATTAAGGTAACCGGATTTAAACTAAACCTAGGCTATCATTTTTGGGGACTTCTGGACTGAGTAACTGGAGATATGTCCACCTGAAATGAGTATACAGGTCTTGATTTTCCACATTATTCCCATACAAACACATCTTCTGCTTTCCAACATGGCATGAGTAGTTTTATAAAAACAGGTAGTGATATGACATATAATGTGCTAGTAGTCTATGTTGTTTTTTTTTTTAAACACAACCATGTCCCTTAACTGGCGACCTGTCCAGGGTGTACCCCGTCTTGTGCCCGATGTCAGCTGGGATTGGCTCCAGCCCCCAAGCGACCCTGTACGCAGGATAAAGCGGTTGACGATGGATGGATGGATGGACCATGTCCCTTACTCATGAAGATATCTGTAATTTACAGTATTTACCGGTACTTTCCTCCAACCTTTTCTCTTTCTCTCAAGCACTGACTGAACACTGTGCAATGTGTGTGCATGCGACCAGTCGCGTGTGATGACAGAGATCATTCCATCAAGTTAAAAGCAGACAGGTGGGCTTGTTGTCGACAGGTCTAAGGGACTGTCACTGCCCTGTGACAGATTCAACTTTTTGACAAAAGTCTGGATGTCATATGTGGTGTGCGTACCCTCACATGGCAGCACCACTGGAGAGACTGAGATCCGCCTGTTGTGTGGATTCTCGTGATATTAAAAAAGCTTGCTTTGTCATCGCTGCTGCTGGACAAGTTGATAATTAACAGCAGGCCATAAAAGCCTTCAGGCCACCGGAAAATCTCCCGGTGCGCCAGTCCGCTAGTTTAATCTCCACAGCGTCTTCTTGTTTACAGTGTTGTCGGTCAAGACAATAGGCTTCATGAAAGGACCAATGAGCAAACACTATGTAGGCCTACAGGTAATACTCATGGGAGTTGTAGTGTAACATTGCAATTTGTTTGTTATTTCAAATGTCTGTTGACAAGACTACAATTTTTCAACACTTTTCTGTCATATAATTGGTTAGTGGACAGTTTTTTCTATCAGCGCAACTTTTCAAAATGCATTCTGGGATACTTTGAGTACATACATATATACCCTATATAGGGTATTATAATTCTCACTATACATTCGGACAGCACTACAAAATGCCGAGCTCACTATATAGTCAACTGTATAGTGAGTAGTGGGTGATTTTGGACACAAACCTTGGAAATCAGCATATCCATAAAGCTTGTCAGCAGATGTAAGCGTGAAGTGCTCTAAAGTTTCCTGGTTGATGGCTGCATTGACTGTGGACTTTATAAAACACAGTGGACCAACACAAGCAGATGACATGGCACCCCAAATCATGACTGACTATGGAAACTCCACTATGGACTTCAAGCATCTTGGATCTGTGCCTCTCCATGAGCTGTAAACTGTAATAATAAAGATTAAAGTAAAAAAGGCCTGAAATCCTTCACTTTTTGTAATAAATCTAGAAAAAAGTGAAACTTTATATATCTGAAGATATAATGTGGTGTTTATTCAAACAAATGGTGGAACTTACAGTACTGCTGGCATTTGGGGAAGACCAGTTTGTCAAGGCTTAGAGGCTTAGACAAGGCTCTAACCCCTTGTTTTGTTACCTCAGAATAGTACTGTACCCTTCTATGGGTTTGATCTTTTACTTTGCAGACTCAAACCCCTCTAAGGTACCTAACAGATACCTAAACATATCCTATATAAGCTATGTTTGAAGTACAGAGAGACAGAGTGGCCATCGGGCTGGGTCCAAGCTGCTGCAGAGCTTGTAATTGATGCTGAACTCCTTGATTTAATAAACTTTTACGATCAAGAACAGTGTCAACACATCATCGCAGCATTATTGTTCGGACACCACAGGCTCAACAGGGCAGATCAAAGAAGTTTACTTTCCATTTGGAGCAAGTTTAATCTCCAAACGATTCGTTGGGGCTGAAGTCAGCGCTGGGTTGTGTGATAGGCTCAACAGAGACGGTAAATGTGGAGGAGAGTGAAAAGAAATGTGTGATGCCAAAAAAATAAGAATTAAGAAGAAAAAATGTTGGCATAAGAGGCAGCTAAATGTGCCAAATTAACAGAGGAATATCTTTATTTATATTAGCTGTGGAGGTGATGCACAGGGACAGGGTGATGATGACCCCAGTCATGTTGATGAGGAGGGAGAGAAGGGACAGGAGGAGCAGCAGGAGAAGAAGGAGGAGGACAGGGAAGAGAAGCAGCAGGTGAAGAAGGTGAATGGAAACAGACAAAACAGTGAAAGGTACAGGGGCAGTGTGTTTTTATAATTAGAGATTATTGGATTATTTTAAGTCATATTTATTACTGATGTTATTCTCGTGTATATGTAACTGTACAATCAGTAAAAGCAGAGGGTCCAGCACAGGGAAAGCTGAACCAGAGAGAGGCCTACTCAGAGCTGAAGCTGAGGGATTTGATTGTTATGCACACACTGCTCTATTTTATGGGAATGCATTGTAGTTTTTGAGTATATTTAATTATTTTAGCCCTCTGTCTGACTCAGGCTTGCCTGACCTGGTCTTGTTCAGTGCAGACCTGCCTTGCTTATACAAACTGAAGAGCCAGGTGTCATCCTAAAGTTTCTTGAAGGTCTTCAGCATAATCTGATTCACTGTATACAACAAAAACACTAATACGTATTAAAATAACTGCAAATTAATTTCATCCCCAGTACATCCCTGCTAACAGCAATGAGGATTTGGATGACCCACAACATCATGAGAAAGGGGCAACCCAAAGAAGGGGCCAACAGGTGCAGGCCAGTGAATGAGGGGATACAAAGAGCAATGTGCATAATCATCAGGAAGATGGGGTCATTTAAGGGAGATCTCCAAGGCCCTATGGTATTCCATACCGATTGCTAAGAACAAGAACTGCGAGAGGCTGAAGAGATGTCTCTGGATGTTACAGAAAGTTGCATGGAGGAAGAAATACCTGCCAGAGAGCTGGCTCATTGCTGTGGGCTGCTTCAAAAATTCTTGTTGCTGACTGTGGAGGGGCAGATTTTCTTTGGAAGTCTAGGGAGGAGGGTGACTGAGTTCCTGTTGAACAACAAGTACATTGACACTTCAGTACAGTAAGGCGAAGTACTTGGGTTTCCCGGTTGCATCGAGCATAACAGCGGCATCTCCAAAATCATTGCATTTACTTTAGTCATTTGGCTCCATTTTGACGCAAAATCCAAAGTGACTTACATTTGAGCAACCACATAAAGCATCAATAAAGCATCAATATAATAAGAGATCTACAAGTGACAATAGATACTAGTAAGTGCAACAATAAATTCTAGTGAGAGCTAATAACACATATGGCATCAATGAGGTAAATACCTATGGAAAGAAGTAAGACTTAACAAAATAGTGCAATCGATACAATAGAATTGTAAGGAGAGAAGAAGAAGAGCACAGGAAGTGCACGTTAGAGGTTATGGGTTAGAGGTGTTATAAGAGAAAGTGTTCTTGGAAGAGATGAGTCTTCAAGAGCTTCTTGAAGTTAGTGACAAGCCTTCATCCATGATCCAGATATGTCCAATAGAGAGTCCGTAATCCATGCCAAGATGGTGCGGTTGTCTGGCAGGAAGGATAGGTAGAGTTTCGTATTGTCTGTGTAGCAGTGGTAAGAGAAGCCATGTGAGCGAATTATCAGACACAGTGAGGTAGTGTTGAGAAGAGAAGGGGCCCTAACACTAAGCCTTGGGGAACCCCTGTGGACAGGTGGTGACAGGAGGACGAATGTCCTTGCCACGACACATTGTAGGAACGCCCAGAGAAGTAGGATTCGACACATAGGAGTGCTTTGACTGAGTTGACCATTGCCGAAAGTGTGGATAGCAAGATCCTGTGATTGACTGTGTCAAAGGCAGCTGATAGGTCAAGCAGGATAAGAACCGAGGACTGGGCTGCAGCTTTAGCTGACTTTAGGGCTTCTGTCACAGACAACAGTGCCATTTCAGTGGACGTCATTCAATGAGAGGAATTTGAATGCCTGTTCGATAGCTTTATATAGAAATGGTAGAAGAGAAACTGGCCGATAGTTCTTAACTTGAGTAGGGTTGAGAGAGGGCTTTTTGAGTAGCGGTGTAACCTGAGCCCTTTTGAAAGCAGTTGGGAAGGTTCACAAAGCCAGAGAAGAATTTATCACGAGTGATTAACGGCACTATGGTAGGAAATATTAGGCTTGGAGGATATTGATAGGAATTGGGAATTGGGCATGTAGTGAGACGGCTACGGGTCAGTTCTGATACCTCGCTCCCCGTGAGTGGAGTAAACGAGTAGAGTGAAGTGCCATTGACCTGGGAAGACAGGAAAAGATGTAGTAGAACTGCTAAATGTTAGGCTTGGTGTCGAGGCCGAGGGAGATAGAGAGAGACATGTACAAGGATTGCTACATGGTAGGTTTTCCCGTGCCGTGCTCACAGAGTGGGAACTGACCGGAGGAGGAGGGCTAGTTATATCCACCACTTTGCCTGTGAAGAAGGTGGCAACGGGGTTTGTGGGTGGTGGAGACAAATAAGGATTTAGTAGACATTTAAAAGTGGAGAAATAATTTCCTTGAGTCAGTGGCACTGCTAATTCTGTCATTATAGAACGCAGTTTTGGCAGCACTGATGCTGGTTGAGAAGGAGGATAGGAGCATTTGGTAGCCCTTAAGCTCGGCATGGTCTTCGGTTTTTTGCCATTTTCTCTCAGCAGCTATGAGATAGGTGCGCAGCCTACGGATGGTATCGGTCTGCGGGACTGGTTTGGCAAGCAGGCTTGGTGGATAGAGGACACAGGCTATCCTGAGCATGAGCTCAGTGTCGAGTACAGAGATTGTGTGGCATCATTGACCTTGAGTGAGGAAAATGTGTTGAGGGGAGGTAAAGCGGAAGCTACCACTGAGGCAAAGTGAGCGGTAGACAGGTTGCGGAGGTTGCAGCGTTGTCTGCTGAGTTTGAATTGTCTAAGTGAATGTTCATGACACAGGGGGCAAGTAATGGACAGCCATGCTCTGGGATTGAAAACAGCAGGTGTGTCTAGCTCGTCCATAAAGTTAGCCATTTGTCCCGGTGGACGGTATGACAATAACAGAGACCTTTAATGGAGCAGACACCAAGACAGCATGATTTTTGAAGGGGGCATATTGACTCGGGGGTAGCAAATGTGTAATTTTCCATTCGTTTGAAATTAAGAGCCCAGTCCCACCCCCATTCCTGCACAGTCGGAGGGTGTCGATGAAAGAGTAATTGGTGGTAGGAGGTAGCAGAGTTTCATGGTTTGATCTAGGTCTCAGTGAGCACCTGTAGCCTGAGAGATAATGTATTAGGATAAGCAGTGATAAAGTCAGCTTTGTTGACAGATTGGTTTCAGTGGGTGGGACACACACCCAGTTGTTTGAGATCGCTCAGCCGGCCTTCAGTTTCTAGTAAAATGCTCAGTAAAGTGCAAAGTCATAGCACATCTGGAGTATGACAATAGAGTAAAATATTATCTCACTGCTGCAAACGTGACTGATCGGTGACAGGGGGTCACTCACTACACGAGCTGACAGCGGCTCTGTCACCCAACGCTGGTCTCCAAAACACGTTTTGCCAAGAAAACATGTGAAATGTAAAACGGGAAATGACACGACCTACACACGAAACAGCTGTTGTTATTATAAAGATAGAAATTATAAAGACAAAGAATATGGGTGAAATAATGGATTAGCACAGGCAGGTAGCAGGGATTGTGTAAGCTACAGAGAGAGCTGCAAGTGAGTAAAAAGTGTCTTTCGGTGAAAAGTAGCTGCCTGCTCTGCCAGCTGCATCCTCTCATGGCTGGATGTGGATGTCGAGTATAAGTGGCAGATGAGTGTCGGATAAGTGGCAATGATGTGTCGGGGAGCCATTTTGATGCGTCGTTGTGTAGTTCAAACATAACAATTGGCGACCGCTGATCGACCGCTGATTTACTCCCGATCACAGCCTGACAGTCGCCGAGCTCGTTGAGCGGCAAATCGGGCAAAAAATCGTGTAGTGTGAACTAGAACTAGAACTTTACTTGCCCAGTGCAACAGTCATTTTCATTGAGTATGCAAAGAAGAAGCAAGGGGACCTGCCAGTCCTGTGGTTGGATCTGACTAATGCCAATGGGACACTACCACACAAACTGGTTGAAGCCACACTGAAGGCCTACCAGCTTCTTTAAAACCATTTTAGCTGCTTCAAGGTGCGTTTCACCTCTGGTAGCTTCACCACTAACTCTCAGTGGCTGGAGGTTGGTATAGTCACTGGATGCACCATCTCAGTGATTTTGTTCGCAGCTGCAATGAACCTGGACGATCTGGTAGAGCTCACTAAGGTAGCCACAAGGGAGTTTAAACCATCTTAATCTAGAAGTTCTGAAGCAGGACCATGTTAAGGGTCACTTTCATTTAAGATAGATGAAGAGTCAATTCCATCTGTTACTAAGAAGACTGTAAAGAGCCTGGGGAAGTGGAACGGAGCTGAACTGAATGTCAAGGTGAGTGTGAAGAAGGTGCTCAACCAAGCCGATATGTGGCTGAGAGCCCTACATGGGGGCCGTCAGGAATTTTGGGCCCAGTGACAAAAAAAATCTAATTGGACCCCCTCTGCGCAGCTGTTGTCACCACTTCTCTAGGACTTAACTGTCCCATCAAAAGCTTTACATAACTCTAATTAAAGGCTTGCAAGTGTCTGGCTTCTTGTAGTTCAATATCAGTACTAGCACAATATTTACTGCTGGTGATTTGTACATGCAAGTCTGCATACAGGATGCAGTTCACTATTTGCTTCTCAAATAGATTGCCCTCCATGATGGGAATAATAAAGTCTGTATCTATAGATGTCATTAATGGCCATAATTCATAAATGAATGTATCAATCCGGATTATTTTAATCCAGATAAAAAGGTAAATCCAGCATCCAGTACAGATAGGAAGTTTTTTTTTTTTTTCATAATGATCATTATGTGAGAAAATAATCCATCCATCCATCGTCAACTGCTTATCCTGCATACAGGGTCGCGGGGGGCTGGAGCCTATCCCAGCTGACATTGGGCAAAAGGCGGAGTACACCCTGCACAGGTCACCAGTCCATCGCAGTGTGAGAAAATAATTTGGGTTTGAATTTCTGTCATTAATAAACATTTCATTGTCTTTCTTTTTTTTTTTAATGGTAGCAAGAGAGACAGAGAAATCCCCACAGACTCCCTGGAATGATGCTAACCGGCATGCCATTAACACCATGTTGCTCACCTTCTTCATTGGGACAGGGAGGCTACCGTTATGAGTGCTGCTGACTTAGTCTGCTAAAAGGGTCAGGGACAATGATTTAATATGAATACCTTGCTAAACCTTTCCGTGCACTGATTAAATGTTGATGAAATGTAGGCTAACACTAGTCTGTAGCCAGCTAGCTTATTTCACTGTGGACATTAAGCCAAGAGGTTAACACCACTCACAGACTAAAGGCTACCCACCTTTCTTGGGGAAAAACTGGGTTACAGATTGACATCCTTTCCTTTGTCTTTCCTCACTCTCTTTTCCTCTCTTTCCTTTTTTGAAAACCAGATTTTGGTTTACTAGGCAACATTGTGATCACTGTATTTCTTGCGCATCTACTGACTGCAACAAAACACCGTCACTGATGAGTGCGCTAAGGCAGGACCAAACCATTTCATGCAGATACAGGGGGGTGGTCGGTCAATATGGAGGTTTACTTTTTGGTCAATTGGGATTTTTTAACTTTTACTGCCAAAAACAAGGAAAAACAAAGAGATCATTCATTTTATTATTATATTTGAAATATATTTATACTCAATGATGATGGTTTATCTAATGTATAATATAATTTGATATTAGTTTATAATTATTTTCTGGGGCCCCTGTCAGTCAGGGGCCCTTGGAATTGTCCGAACTTTTCCCCCCTATATGGCACCCATGGAGCCCTAGACAGGAGTGGCCTTCCTGGGAAATACAAGGCCTGGGGATACTAAAGGGCAATTTATACTTCTGTGTCAAATCGACGGCGTAGGTGATGGCGTAGGCTACGGGGCTACGCAGAGGCTACGCAGAGGCTACGCAGAGGCTACGCCGTCGCCTGACGTGCACCTCCTCAAAAATGTAACTACATGTCGAGTCGACGCGGACCGTAAGCTCTGTGATTGGTCAGCTGGGTAGCCTTGCAACACCTCCGAGCCGAAACTACTAGCGGCCAAAACGGCGGCTGTAACACAGTGAATCAATATTTGACCATCGCAACCTGTGCAAAATGACTTATTTCGCTGTAAGTGCCCCCTTCATGTGGTTCTGTTCCTTCTCTCTGGCTTGGGCGCTTGTTGGTATGTTTTCCGCTCTGTGGTGCAGTGTTCTCATGACCCCTAGCTTGTGCTCCAGTGGGTGGTGTGAATCGAAGAGTAGGTATTGGTCTGTGTGTGTGGGTTTTCTGTAAACACCAATTTGCAGGCTCCTGTCCTCTTCAATGTGTACAGCGCAGTCCAGGAAGCCCAAACTGTTGTTGTGAACATCTTCTCATGTGAACTTGATGTTACTGTCCACAGAGTTGATGTGTTCTGTGAAGGCTTGCACTTCCTGGCTTTTAATTTTGACCCAGGTGTCGTCCACATATCTGTACCAGTGGCTCGGTGCTGTTTCTCTGAAGGAGTTGAGGGCTTTATTCTCCACTTCTTCCATGTAGATGTTTGCCACAATCGGGGATACTGGTGAGCCCATGGCACAGCCATGCTTCTGTCTGTAGAATCCTCCGTTGTATTGGAAATAGGTGGTGTTTAGACAGAGGTCGAGTAATTTACAGATCTGGTCAGGGCTGAGACTAGTTCTGTTGTCCAGGGTGTTGAGGATTTTACAGACAGAAGCATGGCTGTGCCATGGGTTCACTGGCACCCAAGCCAGAGAGAAGGAACAGAACCACCTGAAGGGGGCACTTACAGCCTTTGGATACCCTAAATGGACCTTTGTGAAAACAGCCACAAGATCCAAGAAGAACAAAACTACAGGGGATGACGAAAAGAAGGTCAAATGCAACAACATTGTGATTCCATACGTGTCTGGAGTATCAGAGAAACTTAGGAGGATTTTCAACAAACACAACATCCCTGTGTTTTTTAAACCCAAGAACACACTAAGACAGATACTGGTACACCCCAAAGACCGCACACCCAAACACAAGAAAAGCAATCTAGTGTATGCAGTCCAATGCAGTGAGGAATGCACAGACCTGTATATTGGGGAGACTAAACAACCACTACACAAACACATGGCTCCATACAGAAGGGCCAACTCCTCAGTTCAAGACTTTTCAGTGTACTTACATCTGAAGGACAGAGGACACTCGTTTGAGGACCACCAGGTGCACATTTTAGACATAGAAGATGGATGGTTTGAAAGAGGTGTCAAGGAAGCCATCTACACCAGGGTTGAGAAGCCATCATTGAACAGGGGAGGGGGTCTACGCCACCACTTATCCCCCACTTACAATGCTGTCCTTTTATCACTTCCCAGGAAACTCAACAAACGTAACCTATTGGCCTCAGGTGAAGATGCCAAAGATGGTCGTTCAGTCTTGGCCACGGGTAGTCCTAACAACCAGGAACACTAACGAACCAGCAGTATCAACGGCAGTATCCTGGCAAACGACCCGACTGAGGTTAAACTGAGTTTCCCTACCAGTCAGTCAGAACTGAAGAAGTCCCTTGGATGAGGAACAAAACGTCTTCCAGTATCTTCAAGCAAGTCCAGTTGCCCTTGACTTTAACCTTTGTTGGATGACTAACCCAACGAAGGGGGCTCTGGAAAGGAAAATTTAAACTTTCTGAGAAGGTGGCTCTCGGTCCCCAAAATGTTTTCTTCTATTGGCTTGTGTAGCTCCACAAGAAGCAAAACAAGACAACGATAACAGGGGCAGAACAACTTTAAAGTAAAACAGGACCCAGAGCCGTCAATGACTTTATATTTATTAGGACATTGTCATTATATTGCTGCTCTTTTTCAATGCAACTGCTAATGTTGGTGTTCTCTCCTTGCTAGGGTCTGTTGGGGTTGACCGCATGTTGGATCAGGTTGGGTCTGGCTGTGCTCCGGTCCCCCTCAGATCAGCTCTCTACCACTAAATCAACAATGGACAACTCTACCACCTAAACTACCCAATGATATTGGTGGGTGGTGATGGCGCATAGATAAGATCCTTGCCTTTGGTGTGGGTGGTCTGGGTTCAATTCCCACTGTTAGAAATGTTTCCCTGAGCAAGACACTTAACCCCTAGTTGCTCCAGACTTGCTCTGACATGTATAGCAATTGTAAGTCGCTTTGGATAAAAGCATCAGATATATGTAATGATATTATTAACTTCTCTATTTCTTCTGTGTGTTCATTTCATACTATTTCCATTCTCAGCATTCCCTGTGTGACTGCTCCTCATCATTCTGTCACTGCTCTCTCCTTCTTCCTCCTTCCCGTCCTGTCGGCCTTCCCCTCTTTATCCCTATCCACCATCTTTTCCTTGCATTCTTCCCCTTTCACTCTATTTCTTGTGCCTCCGCTCCCCTTCACCCTCCTTTCTTGTCTTCTTTTCACCCCTTTCAGCCTCTGCCTTGACTCTCAATGAAACGCTCCCTCTCTCTCCCTTCATTCAACCATATCTTCATATCACTTTCCTTTCCCTTCTCCTTTATATATTTTATCCCTGTCTCTTTGGTCGCTCTCTCTCTCTCTCTACCTCCTCTCTTTCTGTCTTCCTCATTTGTTAGAAAAAGATGATTTTATGATCATACAGAGAGGCTTTTGATAATGATTCTCCCCCTCCTTATCCCCCAGTGTGTGTGTGTGTGTGTGTGTGTGTGTGTGTGTGTGTGTGTGTGTGTGTGTGTGTGTAACACCGGCATTCTGCTGAGCATTACTGGTATCCACAGGGGCTTCCTTGGTCTGTGAGCAGCCACACTTTCTAAGACTGAGGGAGAAAAAAGGGGAAGACTGGGTGAGAGAAAGCGAGGGAAAAGGAAAGAAATGGAAAAGAGAGAAAAGATAGTGAACCAAATTGAGGGAGAAGGTGTCAAATCTTCCTTTTGGAATTAAAAGAGAAAGCAGAGCGCGATTAGCTGTGTCGCCTACAGTATTTGCTTCTGCTCGCTTGCCTGAGCCCATTGAAATGGGGATGATCCATAGGCTTTGTTCTGTGCAGCTGTACACAAGCTCACAGAGATGCAAGCCATTCTCTTCTCAGTTCAAATACCTGTCGCTTTACCAGACGCAGTTACACACAGCAACCACAGGAGAGCAATAGTGTCAAATCCATGAGCACGAGACACAATCAGAACTGCTGCCTACCTTGTGCTGAAGTCACTGCAGGTTAAAAAAGAGTGAATGAGAGACAAGGTACATCTAAATATATTCAGTGAATGACTAGTAATTAGCTTTATTTTTATTTTTTTTTAAGTAATTAGGCTGAAATGCCACACAAAAACATTACATGCACCCTGATCCTTAAACTACTGTTCTAGTGCCCTGCAGCAAAGCACAACACAAACTGGCCAGGTTGTGAATTTAAATGTATGTTGATTTTTCTTCTCTGTTTTATATGTATATTGCAACTGAGGGTTGCTTTTAGCCATTAAAACCATTCAGTTGTTAGAGTAGACCTTTTCCACTACCAACATTTTGACTTGACGCTGCAGGACAAGCACAGGTGTAACTAATTACATTAATTAGGGATCCTTTTCATTTAAGTGTCCACTAAGCCATGCCAGTGAGCCAGCATGAATGACAGAAAGACCCTGGAACCTGAATGTAATGCAGCAATTGATTACACCTGTTCTTTTTCTGCCATGACGTGGCAAGAAGTTTGCTATAAAAAAAAAAAAAAGCCATTCCTTTCTTCTTCCTATTCTACGAAGAAGCCAAATGGTGTGATATTCAGTACAACAAAATTACCACACATTCCATACCATTGATATAACCTAATGTGGGATAAGAAGGCTGACAAATCTCATGTCTTTGTATGTAAAAGTTCATGCGTCATAACACTCTTCTAAAGTCAAATGTAGATGGACCTTTGCTGGAAATACACCAGGTCACCTATATGTAATACTGATACAATTGTAATTTGTCCAATCCTAAAATGTGCTAAACTTACCATAGTATGAGGGAGCTGTCAGTCCAGCATAGTCGGTACTCACTCACACAGTCCTCAGCCAAGATAATTCAAATCACCTGTGTGGGTTTACCATGCAGGGCATTTACGTACAGAGCTGGAGTCAGGATATGTTTAGCCTAGCTTAGCATAAATACTTCAGACAAGGGGGCTTTCCTGGTTCAGAGCTTTCAATCAAATCCAGGTTTGGTGCCGTTACAGATATCTCTATTAAAGTCTGTGCTCACTGACTGTATCCAGAGTTATAGCTGGAGACATTGGGTGGAAAGAAGAGAACAGAACAATGTTCCAACATGTACCTTTGACCACAAATGGTCAGTTTTACATATCTATTTGTGTATAGAATAAACAAACAACATACAACATGTTAATTAGTGGGCTTTAGAGGTGTTGGTTACTGTCTTTAGGCTAGGCTAACCAATTCCTCAGTCCAGCTCTGTACCTGAGGCACAGACAGGTTAGTGGTTGATATCAATGTTCTCTTTTTACTCTCAGAGAAAATTTATTTCCTAAGTGTTGTACTATTCCTTTAAAACAGAAAACCAGCAGAATGTGAGCTTACCTCTTGGAAACCACACTAACTCATTAAAAATGTATT
This sequence comes from Micropterus dolomieu, assembly GCF_021292245.1. Classification (NCBI taxonomy): domain Eukaryota; kingdom Metazoa; phylum Chordata; class Actinopteri; order Centrarchiformes; family Centrarchidae; genus Micropterus; species Micropterus dolomieu. The sequence continues at coordinate 6,524,965 of NC_060168.1, read as the reverse complement.
TATATTCATGACACTGGAAAACCACCTCAACAATTTTCAAATCCAACATTATTCAAGGTAAGAAGATAACAAACAACAAAACAACTTCATAACAAATTACCTCGTCAAAGTACCTTTCAGAAATCTGATTAAATATTCAAACGTGTTAGTATTTTTTTACTAAAGAGTTGAATGCAACAATACATTAATGTGAAGGAAGCAAAAAGTGGCCAGTTTAAGTAATCGTGTCTTCCTGCCCTACTGTATCTATTATATTCTAATTATCCTCAATGATTCTGCATTGTATTAAGTGTTTCTTGCTCTCTGAGAGTGTCCATGTCATGCCAACCCAGGGCAATGGCGTATTTAATTTTTTTTCTCCTGGCAGTGGAATTGCTGATGAGTGAATTCTTTCTTGGCCAGCCCTACAGTCTCTATCTTTCCCACTTGGTTCAAAGTGTAAATCAATGGGGAAACCCAAGCGGCAGGTCCCATTTCCACTGCTGTTTGAGGCAATTTAGGTGAGGGAATACAGTCTGTGATGTGACACACACACACACACACACACACACACACACACACACACACACACACACACACACACACACACACACATCTTTAATAATCATTGCTGACTCTTTGACAGCCAATCATTTGCATTTATGGGCATTTATTTTCACAGTAAAAGCTCACCTCCATGATCTTAATGTCCCATTCAAATCACAAAACCTCTTTGTAAGGCCATGTGTGAAAACGGGGATTTATGAGCATCTCCACTGGAATAATTCCAATAATGGTTACCTCCCCTGCAGGGGAATTGTGGAATTAGCTTGGACCACTAAGCCAATGATTTTCTTGAAGGAGCTGAAGGAAAGTTTTCAGATGATTGATGAGGTTATTTTGCAGTGTATTTTGGATACCAGGACATTGTTTTCTTTCAAATATTTTTTGTCTTTTTTCCAGGTAGTTCGACATTTAGCTGATGCGCCTATTCACACTATTTCCAGCAGTTTCCAGGGTCAGTGACTTGCTCTAAGTCTCATTGGCAGACTGTTGATGGAATGCTTTAGGAAGAAAGAAAAAAAACTATGCCACCACTGTGAAACCTTAAGTTATCCAGGATATTAATGGCTAAAAATAACAGAAATATCTCAAGAGTTTGAACCTACGTAACTATACATTACCCTTGGACTCTTACAGTTTTTTCTGAATCCTTACACACGTTTTGCGGAATGTGGCTCATTGTGTCAAAACTCTACACAAAAGCCAAATAAGACATCACTTCTATGTCAAATTGAAACTCTGCAATCAAAACCTAACAATCCTTTTTCAAAATGGCATTATTGTGACAAAAACATACATACATGCACCACCTAAATTATTCTTTCAGGCAGCAACGACACACTGAGGTGGTTTACACAAAACTGTTATATTTAGTACTTTAGATACCCATTTTCTCCGACAAGAATGTTCAAATACAGGATTTTTTTTTTCCACATTGCAGGTTTTTACAACAAAAAACACTGAACTACTACAATGGTATACAAAAATAGTATTGTACAGTAAGGGATGGGGTGGATGGTTTCCACCCGCCTTCTGTTGCAATGTCATCCCTGGCAAGGCAACGGGGAAAATATCGCCTTGCATGTGTTACGGGTCCCAGGATTGGTACCACAGCAACAAAGAGAAACTCTGTAAAATACAGATGAGATTCAGTAACAATAAAAACACAGCGTGTTCAGTTCGTCATCTGGATCGCATCTGAGGGGTGGACGTAAGTTTCCCCCTGAGGCTACCTGGAGCACAACTTCTCCCGTGACAAAAGTTCCGCCTGGGCGCTGGTTCCACTTACCACTTAAATTCACCATTTATACATGAAAATAAAATAATGTGATTGTCATTCACAGTATTTAGGATAATATGAAACCCTGAGGTTTTGAAAAAAAATTACTGCTCCGCTATTTAATTTAAATAAACACAAAATGAATCGAGGTGACTGAGATCAACAGGTGGTTTGCCAAGGCTTGGTTGGGGGGGTCTCAGGAGTGGCAACGTTGTTGACTTCAGCCCTGACTGTGGTAGCCTGTGGTGCCTCAACTCGTTGTACCTCTGTTTTTCCCATCTCAATTACTTTAGATATGTGCTGGATGGAGCCCAGCTGGGTTCTCTTTGGAAGGATGATTTCATGCTTAGTGTGATTAGAAATGGGCACATGGACCAGTGGCTGCCCATTCTTACTGATCTGTAAGAGGCCCTCCCCGATGCTCAGCTGCTCCAAAGCCATACTCTCTTCTGAGGGTTCGTACAGTACAACAGGGTCGGACGTGTCAAAGCTGGGTGGTACTCTGCACCGCACATGCAGTGTTCTTCCAGCTGGGATGCTCACATTCTCTTTGCCCACTCTGATTTGTGGCCATGCTGTAGTTTGGTGTCCGTTGGGCCTGGATGAAGTTAACCATGGCTTTTGCTTGTTCTTCTTCCACGCCAAGTGCTTTTCTTAAAAGACTTATTACAACGGCATTTCCGTCAGAAGACGACTCTTGTCCATTCATCATCTCTTGGAGAACATTAGCCCCTAGTAGAGGCTGCGGGAAACGAAGCTGGCTGACTAGAAATGGAACCTGTATCGTGAGGTTTGGATTGTCATTCCCTTCGATGTTGACGGTCAGCTCCACCCATCCGTCATATGGGATTGACTCCCTATTTGCAGCATACAAGTCAAGGTTCTCCCCTGGGTCAAGAAGCTCTTGTAGTGGTCGTACTTGGTGAGTGGGAATAAATGTCTCTCTCCAGGATCTGTCAATGATGCTTACTTGTGAGCCAGAGTCAAAAAGCACAGTTGCTGCATAACCACTGATGAAACATTTGAGCAGACTCTTTCTACCAATTAGTGGTGCTGTGCGGGTGGTGTTTTCAGGGGTTACCTGTGTCTCTTTTTGTCTCTTTTGCGATGTTTTTTCCACCTTGTGTGTCATGTCTCACGTGTGGGGATTACTGGGTGGGACTGGAAGTGTGGAACGGCCTCTGTTTGTTCCTCAGCAGAGACCGACTCCCATTTCCCGGCGGCCTGGTTCTTTTTAAACAGCCAACAGCCATATGTCCTGCATCGCCACACACAAAACAGTGGTTACAGTTCTCTGAGCTCTGGTGCGAGCAGTTAACACAGCTGGGCATTTTGCTCCTCCTGGGGAAGGAGAGCTGGTCTAGCGTGGGAGGGGGTATTTTGCTGGGAGAGGACGCAGAAGCGGGGCATGTCTGTGGCTGGCCTGTGTGTTGTGTTTGGGCAGGTAAAGTCTTTGGATGGGTTGCCTGCATAACGGCTGTTTGCTGGTCCATCAAAGCTGCGACCAGGTTCGTTAAGGTCTCCACCTGAGCGCTGAGCTGTTGTATTGTCTGATGCTCACTGTCGTCTACGGTTTGGTCTCGGTCATCTACCCGAACACTGTGTGTAAGTGTTGCTTTCTGTCGGGAGGTATATCCTAGCCTGCGCCGATGTTCATTTTCATCACTGATTATCTTTGTTGTCAGAGTTTTGGTCCCCAATCTGTCCCCCATGTACCTTAAAGTCCCTACGCTGGACATAGGGGAGGTCCCTTAATGAAACTATTTTCTCTGTGTCAACCTTACTGGGAGTGTGGCGTGTGGGTTGGTGTGGCATTGGCTCCTCTAGGCTGTGATGCCTACTCTGCGCTGTGCTAGCCACATCTTTGTAGTGTTGTAGCTTCTTGCCTAGCTCTTTGTGCATTACTTGGAGCTGGTCTACATTCTCAGTGGTAGTATCTGTGTGAAGGTCAATGTGGTGTTGTGTAGTATGGACTGTGGTGGCAGCTGTGGGAAGAGTAGTACAGTGTCTGGTAGTTGACGTCTCATTGTTAACATCTGGTGTTGTGTGATCTACTATCCTAGCTGGCATGGTGGTAAGTGTCTCGTGTTCTTGCACTGCCCCATTTGAGAGAGCAACCTTATCACGATTATAAATGATACTACATACTAGATCATTCAACAACAGCAACTGACTCATACCTTCATCCTCTGAACTAAGTAACGCATCAGATTGCATGAAATTAAGGATATAGTCCACACACCCTTCTTCATCCGTGGACTCCAAGTCGTCCGTATCATGACTGTCAGTTGCGATGTTCCGTGCAAGCTGTTAAGCTTCGGTGCCGAAAAGTTTGTACAAGTTCTTTTTGATGGCCCATACGAGTTCTTTGCGTGTAGTGGACATGATGTGCGTCAACCTGATAAAGCAGCTGTGCGGTTCCCCTGGAAGAATGAAGACCCTCCTCAGTCTCTGGTCTCCCCTTGCGGACACCCACCACTGTCGTCACGACTGCACTCACGTCACCTTGCCTTGGCCTCGTGGTTCTGGTAACACTGGATCTGTTCCCCTTCACGATTCTGGTGGAAACAGATCCCGGACGAGCCCCCACAATTTGTTACGGGTCCCAGGATTGGTACCACAGCAACAAAGAGAAAGTCTGTAAAATACAGATGAGATTCAGTAGCAATAAAAACACAGCGTGTTCAGTTCGTCATCCGGATCGCATCTGAGGGGTGGACGGAAGTTTCCCCCTGAGGCTACCTGGAGCACAACTTCTCCCGTGACAAAAGTTCCGCCTGGGCGCTGGTTCCACTTACCACTTAAATTCACTATTTATACATGAAAATAAAATAATGTGATTGTCATTCACAGTATTTAGGATAATATTAAACCCTGAGGTTTTGAAAAAAAAATTACTGCTCCGCTATTTAATTTAAATAAACACAAAATGACTGCACACTTTTGGGATGTATCACACATGCCGTATCCAACCCTGGACTGACCCCACCTCAATGTCTCCACATGCCTCTTCCATTGCTTGCAGAAGAGGGCATGTGGTTGGCGGTCGTATAGAATTCCACAATTGGATTGAGAAATGGGGAGTACAGGGGCAAATAGGGGCGTGCTGGAACACTGGATGAGGCACATGCCTGTGGTGTGGGAGACCTGGGTTTGACTCCCACTGTCCACTGTCCCAATGTGTTCCAGAGCAAGACAGTTAACCCCAAGTTGCTCCAGAGGTGGGTGACCTCTGACATATATAGTAATTGTAAGTCGCTTTGGATAAAAGCTAAATGAGTAAATATACAACTATGAAGCCATTGTGGTTTGTGAGGTCCCGGACCAGAGCAGCCCAGTGGAAACTAACATTACTACAGATGACAACAAACCTGGGCTACTCTGGTCCATCCTGTACAATTACATTATGTAGTGCATCCAGAAATGTAATACTGTGTGCAGTATTCTAGGGACCTAGGGTGCCATGGTGATGGAGAACTTGCAGACTAATGGCAGCACACAAGGTGATATATACCTAAACCCGCACTGGCCAGGGATGTTCACAGCGGCTCTTTGTCCTATAACCTTTCAGCCACAATGCCTGGTTTTAGCTAGATTGAATCCAACTTCATCAATAAAAATGAACACATGAAGCTGTGAATCTGCATCAAAGGCCAGGACTCTCTGTAACAGAAAATGCAGACACTGTACCTTGAATATGGTGTAACTCAAAACGCACGACTACAATCCAAGGAAGGTTCAAATCAATAGCAACTGGACTTGGTTGAAGATACCTGAAGACGTTTATTCACTCATCCGAGAGTTGGCCTCGGGTGGCTCCAACGAACATAACGACTGTTGTTACCACAACCAGGAGCACTAACAAATCAGCAGTTTTGATCATCTTGGCAACAACCCCACAGAGGTTAAATAGCTGAATTTCCCTACCAGTCATTCAGAAATGAAGAAGTCTCTCGGATGAGGGATGAAACGTCTTCAAGTATCTTCAACCAAGTCCACTTGCTATTGATTAACTTTCCTTCGATAACTATGAAGTGGATGACTGAGAACCTTCACAGACACAGGACTACAATGTCTATATTTTCACACAAGGATGTGGGTGGGTTGGGTCAGACACATTCAGACAACCCTCACAGACAACCCAACTACCCCCAGAATGGGGCACCTGCCTAGGTCACATATTGTTTTTCTATCTATGCAGTGCCAATAGGACACAATCTACTGCCATTACTGCATAACAGTATAGTACAGCAAGACTTACTTGCACATTGTCATAGCAAAGGTCTTTGACTGAACGCTGTTCCTCTCAAATGGAACCCTGTACAGCTGCTTCATGGTAAATTGGTGTTGATTCAAGATGCGGGAGAGTGACGATATGACACAGTTGATATTATGGAATGTTATGTGATCAGCAATTATTTGCTCGCATAGTTGATGTAGGTGGACGTCGTTTGCCAACACCATATTGGCAATGGCCAGTTCCCGTTGATGGGTGAACAGAAGTTGCCTTCCACCCTCAGGAGGTCGTCTGGCAGTTCTTTAGAAAATGCAAGAACATGATGTCATTGGATTGGCGACCTGTCCAGGGTGTACCCCGCCTTGTGCCGATGTCAGCTGGGATTGGCTCCAGCCCCCCCGCGACCCTGTACGCAGGATAAGCGGTTGACGATGGATGGATGGATGGATGGATGATGTCATTGGATTGGCGACCTGTCCAGGGTGTACCCCACCTTTCGCCTGATGTCAGCGGGGATTGGCTCCAGCCAAGCCATGATGGATGGATGGATGGATGGATGGATGAATGGATGTCATTGGTTCTTTGATTGTCATTGGTTCTTTTTAATATACTGTACGGTCATACTGGACACAGTAACATCAAAATGGCATGTACTACACACCACTACACCCATTTTTCAGTCACTGAGGAGCGTAGATCTATACCACAATATTGTAGGACTGCATCATATTGTACTGTGATGCAGAATGTTGTGCAACAATTAAATAGATACAGTCTAGTGTAGACAGTTGAAGACATACCTGTTCTCCAGTCGAAATGTCTCTATTATGGATGCCATGAAACATGTCTCCATCTATTGCCTGGTCCCCTTATTTTCCTTGTCTTCGTTCCCATCTTCCTCCATCTCTTCCTCTCACAATTTCTCTCACTGCCTCCATATCTGCAAAGTTCTCACAAAAGAGGTGAGCTTGGCTGAGGTCTATTTGTAGTGCTGAGGCTCAGACTGATTGGTGTTCAATTAGTGTCTAAGTGTTTTCATGTGTGTGTGTGTGTGTGTGTGTGTGTGTGTGTGTGTGTGTGTGTGTAAGTGTGTTGCCAAGTTTAGGTATGTTTTGCATTGCGAATAGAAGTGTTTTCCCAATTATTTCAACCGAGTTTCATTCTTGAACAAAGTGTCTAATGTCAGAAACAGTGTGTAGTGTTTTGCAAGAAGTGTGATGCAGAAAAATGTACCAAGTCATGGTAGCGAAAGTTAAGGTTTGGATGCTTTACCAGGTGCGCCAAACTGAATGCACATTCTCTGCTTTACACTCAGTTGGTAATTTTACAACACACTTTATGAAAAATGCTATGCCCTACACAGAAAAAACAAAGCCACAAGTGTTTTTCATTTATGCTATCACTGCGTAGTTGCAACTTTGTGTGCTTATTTAACTTAATTACACTGCAAGAAATGTGTAATGGTTTGCTTATTGGTGTAAGGTCTTGTGGTAAGTGTGCAGAGTTTTGCAAAAATAGCCTAGTTTTAAAATTTGTGCCTAAGCAATAAAAAACTGTTACAGTAACAATATTTGCCTGACTGTCTGCTTAACATAATGCTACACTAGCTTTAACTAACCACAATCAGCTTATGGTGTAAAGCACTTAAGCTCCAAGATATCTAATGCAAGTTGTAAACAGTTTCTGTCAGGGCTTGTGTTGGTGGACCCAAATGCAGGACTCAGAACGAGCAGGTACAGTTCAAAAGGGTTTATTGTGGTTTATTGTGGTTATTTTGGTTTGCTGTCAGGGCCCCGAGGCTCTGGAACAGCCTGCCCGAGGAAATCAGGTCAGCTGAGTCAGTAAACTCTTTAAAGTCCCTTGTTAAAACACACTTTTATAGGAGAGCCTTTCCCGATCTTATTTGACTTTATTTTATCCCTTTTATTTTATTGTATTTTTACTAATTTTATATTTATCTTAAACGTGTATTCTAGTCTTTTCAATGTTTTCATGCTTTTATCTTGTATTGTTTTTGTATTATTGTCTCTTGGGTATTATTGTCTTTACACTTGTTAAAGCACTTTGTAACTTGTTTTTGAAAAGTGCTCTACAAATAAAGATTATTATTATTATTATTATTATAAAACAAAAGGCGAGCACACTTACTGGCAGAGTGGCTGATAAACAGAGTCTAAAAACAAGGTAATCCAAACAGAAATCCAAAAACCAAAGAAACAGGGTGACAAGATGAGCACGACGAGCAAGGCAGGCTAAACAGTACAACACACAGCAAAACACTGTAATGAATGGACAAGGACTAAACAGAAACACCAGGTATACACACACACACACACACACACACACACACACACACACACACACACACACACACACACACACACACTGGGACTAACAAGCAGGGCGGGAGCAACACAGGTGACAGGGATAAAGGTTAACGAGGCAGGCAGAGAGACAGCAGGGAAAACCGAGAGGCAGGCAGACAGAGTGATAACTGGGGGAACAGACGGAACACTTGACAAGCAGACATGGGGCAAAATAAATAACAAACACAGACAGAACACATGTTACAAAATACCAGACAAGAATCCAACTTCAGACAATAACAGAAACTTGTGTAAACAGACAAACAATGACCAACTATAACACAGGGATCATAACAGACAAAACCCAAAGGAGAATACAGAACCAGAACACAGAGTACACTAGACACAAGACATGACTGAAACCCAAAACACAGACTAACTATATAACAGATACTGGACACAGGGCACTAGACAGGACAGAAACTCAACAAAACAACAGACTATAAGACAGATACTTAAAGACTACAAATAAGACCGACTGGGAACCAAAACAGAGCAGACATGCCCACAGTGTGACAGTTTCCAAAAGCACTGAAAATTTCTCCAAATGTTTATACAAATTACAAGAGTTCAGGCTAACACTGACAACAAAGCAAACACACTTAAGGGGCTCCATGTGGTGCACTCTGTGCTAATTAAGTGATTTATAAGAATCAAATAAGAATAAAGCGGTCATACAGTCTAACTTAATTTAAGAAAACAAAGCCACTGTAATTGCTGAGTAAATAGACGACATTATTGCAAAAACAGCATGATGTCCTGGAAAGAATGAATACTGATGACATCATTGCTCATTGACGGTAGCTTTTTCATGAATCAGTGAATGTCACAATAATAATTATATTATAACAGTAGCAGCAGTGGAAACAACAACACTAATACTGTTAACATCAAAATAATAAATGTTTATATCTATTTGGTCCATCGGGGCACTTCAGCCAAAGAGGGTGCATGGGTAGCAGCTAGCCACTATTGGCCATTATTTGTGTGCGTCCCTGATGCAAAAAAAAATAGCTGGTTTTAGTCTGTCTGTGGCTCATATCTTTATCTATGTCATAATGGAATCTGTGGCATTTTGACAGAGTGAATCAAATCTACTCCCCCTCCAGTGAAAGCCAGTTAAATCATTATCTCACATTTCTCTTTGTGTCTAAGCTGTCTTATCCCAGCGCTCTGTGGATGGAAAGACCTCGGCTCTGTTCTGTGTGTGTGTGTGTTTGGCTGAATTCAGATATCTTTGTGCTTGTGTGTGTGCATATGTGTTAACTTTCATTTGAGGATCTCTTTGTGCTTTTTGTCTGTGCATGAATCTTTATGGGTGTGTTAGGTGCGTGTGGGTGTGGGGGTGTGTGTGTTATCTTCACCGCCCCCACAAACCAGATAAGTCCCACTCCGTTAAAGCTATGAATTAAACATGTTCTCTTGTTTATCTCTCTGTGTATGTGCATGTGTATGTATGTTCTAAATTTATAGCTCTTCTCTTGCAGTATTTTAAGTCTGTATCACAGTTGATATATGCATTCCCTTGGTTTTTAAAGGTGGGCCGTGTGTCACTGAATACACTAACTTACATGGTGCAATGCCTATGTGTGCATTACATTGAGACAATCATTAATTTAGTAAGTGAGTTAGTTTTTGTGTAGGGTGCTGACACCAAACAGTGGTAAACTGCTGGATATTGTAACCCCCAAAAAGAAGCTTTATTTTAGCCATAGGCCTTGGACAGGCATTTATCAAGCCTCAGGTCTGGTTTTAGAACAGTTGTGCTCCTCTTGTATCTGCAAACATGCTGCTTAATAGAATGGTCAACCATGGCTTGGTGTATGCTACTGAAGTTGTATGCTACTATGTGTAACGTACTGCCTTCAGATATTGTGCTCTAGTGGAACACCTTAGTCTGAGATGTCTGCTTCCCAGCTGATACAGATCTCCAACTCAGGTAACCTGTCTGTCCTGGTCCTCACCTTATCACAAAGGATTTGCTTGTTGTGTTTAGTCTGACACACAAGATGACAGAATGTAAAATACAGTGTACAACTTGTATTCTCAAACAGTGTTTATGTTAATTTAAGTAATGAATAAATTACTATAGTAAAGATTAAACATCATTACACCCGCCCTGCAGAAATATTCTGGGGAAATATACTCAGTATCAGCTCCAGGGCTGCTGCATTTGTATTTACTGCTCTCACATTGGAGTTTTTTCAAAGATATTTAATTACCACAGTTTCATCATAAACACAATCTGTGAATTTGTTTCTATGCACCCATCCTCTCCCTCCTTCTCCATCGCTATGGGTTTGTGTGTGTGTGGGAATGAGAACTGCTGCTGTTGTCCCCGGGGTGGACACAACAGATGGATGAAAAGACACAGACACACACAGACACACACACACACACAATAAATTACTGCACCTGTGGCACTGTTGAGTGCCTAAATACCAATGTTACTTCGCCTCCTGGTGCCACTCTGCAAGGTCAGTGGATAACGCCTCATCACTCTCTCGCTATCACTGACACACTGGAAATGTCCCAAGAGCCATACTTATGTGTGATACACAGTTGCTGCAGACAGTACATCGCACGTCACTCTGTTTCTATCTAATTTGCATGTGTGGGTAAACTGCACACTCATTCGCTCCTCTTTGTGAAACACACACACACACACATTTCTGTACTATGGTACCAGATGGCGTGCCTCGGCACAGTCAGGTGGCAAACTGAACCGTTCCTCCACGTGGTTACCATGGGGACCCACCACCACACAAACCAGATACTAGTAAGGTCTGTGCTAGCAGCGTTTCCTCATAAATGCTAAATATGAGGACGTGTGTCTCAGCAACTACAACTGAGAGGCAAGCAGGTTGCGGTGCTCATCACATACTATACAATATGTTTATGTTGCTGTGCATGTGAGGATCGACGTCATTCATTCATTCTCAACAACCCATCTTAACCCTCTACTACATATCAAAATCCTTCATATTCAATTCAATTCAATTTTATTTATATAGCGCCAAATCACAACAACAGTTATCTCACAGCGCTTTTCATAAAAGAGCAGGTCTAGACCGTACTCTGTGATGATATTTAAAGAAAGCCCAACAGTTCCCACCAAGAGCAAGCACTAGGCGACAGAGGCAAGGAAAAACTTCCTTTTAAGAGGCAGAAACCTAGAGCAGAACCATGGCTCAGGGTGGGCGGCCATCTGCCTCGACCGGTTGGGGTGAGAGAGAGAGAGAGAGAGAGAGAGAGAGAGAGAGAGAGAGCCTACACAATATACACACAGAGGTACAGACAGTGAAGGTAATGTTGCTATAGACTAAATGAAAAATGTTACAGATATTTAGTATATATAGTGATATATAGTGTTAATGGTAACAATCGTAATGTTAATGATTATAATAACAATAATAACAATAAGACTAGCAACAATAGTCGTTGCAGCAGAGGGTGTCGAGCAGGAACACAGGGGCAGCAGGAGACCCGCAGCCACAGATCCAGACTCCACAGCTCCAGAGCCAGAAAACCTGCAGGAAGTGATAGGAGAGAGGAGAGAGATGAGAAAGCACAAGACTACCAGAAAGGGGAGAAGTTGTGTTAGTAACATGCAATAATGGGATAAGGTTGCATACAGAGGGAGAGAAAGTAGAGGAGAGAGGAGCTCAGTGCATCATGGGA
>NC_060168.1:6501917-6512759 GCF_021292245.1 Micropterus dolomieu | reverse complement strand
GAGACAAGTCCTTTGTCTGATGCAATAAGGAGGTCATTAGTAATTTTCACCAGTGCTGTCTCTGTGCTATGATGAGCTCTAAATCCTGACTGAAAATCCTCAAATAAACTATTGCTCTGTAGAAAGTCACACAGCTGTTTAGCAACTGCTTTCTCCAGGATCTTAGAGAGAAAAGGAAGGTTAGATATAGGTCTATAGTTGGCTAAAACATCCGGATCAAGTTTGGGCTTTTTCAGAAGAGGTTTAATTACAGCTACTTTAAAGTACTGTGGTACATAGCCTGTTGATAAAGATAGATTGATCATATCTAGTATAGAGGTACTGACTAAGGGTAAAACATCTTTAAGCAGCCTAGTCGGGATGGGGTCTAAGAGGCAGGTTGATGGTTTAGATGAAGAAATTATTGAAGTTAGTTGGTAAAGATTGAGGGAAGCAAAACAGTCTAAACATGTATCTGGTTCTACAGCTGTTTCTAAGGTTCCTGAGTTAAGAGATAAGTCGGTGCCAATTGAGGGCAGGTCTTGGTGAATTTTGTCTCTAATAGCTAGGATTTTATCATTAAAGAAGCTCATGAAATCGTAACTACTGAGAGCTATGGGAATATTTGGCTCAATAGAGCTGTGACTCTCTGTCAGCCTGGCTACAGTGCTGAAAAGAAACCTGGGGTTGTTCCGATTTTCCTCTATTAATGACGAGTAGTACGCTGCTCTGGCAGTACGGAGGGCCTTCCTATAAGTTTTAAGACTATCTTGCCAAATTAAACGAGAATTTTCCACTTTGGTGGAACGCCAATTCCTCTCAAGTTTCCTTGATATTTGCTTTAATTTGCGAGTTTCAGTATTATACCATGGAGCTAACCGTCTTTGTTTTAGTATTTTCTTTTTTAGAGGGGCTACAGAGTCGAGTGTCATTCGCAGCGAGCCTGCAGCACTATCAACAAGATGATCGATTTTGGAGGGACTGAATTTAGCATAGGAGTCCTCCGTTACTTTGTGACTAGATAATGTATTTAGAGCTGATGGAATCGCATCCTTAAATTTAGCTATAGCACTATCAGACAGACATCTTGTATAGAAATTTTTGCCCAATGGCGAGTAGTTCAGCAATACAAACTCAAAAGTTATCAAACAGTGGTCGGATAAAGAGGGATTCTGTGGGAACACCACTAAATGTTCTATTTCAATACCATACACCAAAACAAGGTCAAGGGTGTGGTTAAAACAGTGAGTCGGTTCATGAACACTCTGAGAGAAGCCGATGGAATCTAACAAAGAGATAAACGCAGTACTGAAGCTGTCATTCTCAACATCCACATGAATATTAAAATCCCCTACAATAATGACTTTGTCCGTTTTAAGGACTAAAGTTGACAAAAACTCTGCAAATTCAGATAAGAATTCAGAATACGGGCCAGGTGCTCGGTACACTATAACAAAAAGAATTGATTGCAGTGATTTCCAACTTGGGTGCGAAAGACTAAGAACAAGACTTTCAAATGAGTTATAGTTTAGTTTAGGTTTAGAGCTGATTAGTAGGCTAGAGTCGAAGATAGCTGCAACTCCACCTCCTCGGCCTGTGCCTCGAGGAATGTGAGTATTAATATGACTGGGAGGGATATACTTAAAGTTGTAATCCTGAAGATTTCAATCCTGGTTGATGTGGTGACTTGTGGTTACTGTGTTAACAGAAAGTACGGTAAGACACAACAGGACTTGGCACTTTACATTTTTTCTCAATTGCTTAAACACTAGGCTTTTGAACTAAAATTAAATAAAACTCCATTTTTCAAAAAGCACACCCATTTCCCTAAGCTCTACACACAAATCCCTTCATTTCTCATTGCCTACACCATGTGGTCATTGAGCAAACACTTTTTTAGCACACAGCTACCCAGGTAGAAACAAAAACAGTCATAATTGATAACACACCAATCAGAAGCTTCAGTAGATAGATAAAAGGGCCAGAGTCAGTTCATCTAGTTTTGGAACAATGGAGAAATCTGAAGGAACAGGTAGAGGACACCAGAAAGGAGGAAGATGAGGAGGAGGTGGAGTAGGAGGAGGGCGGAAGTGGAGGAGGAGTAGGGAGAGGAGGAGGAGGTGGAGAACAAGAATCTCTGGCCTGTCCCAAACCAAAGACGCTGGGGCAGAATAATTTGTTGTTTGGCGTGTTGTGCTGTACAGCACAGTAAGGACTAAAAAATGTGCAAATGAATAAATTTCTTTTGGCCTTTTTGTTCATCATGTGAAAAGGTTTTTGAGGGGGAGAACCACAAGCAACATTACTAATAACCAGTTTTTGTAGTATTGTTTTGAATTTATCTCACCGGTGTGTAAGACTGTGTTGTAGTGTGTGTGTTTTTGAGGGCTTGTGTGTCATGTCTGAGGGCAAAGTTTGTTTGTTCAGCGCGATTGAATGATTGAGTGGCATGCTTCATTTAGACCTGAAAATAGGATGTTTGGGGAATTGGGTGAGAAGTTGTGGATTTGTGTTTAGAGTTTCAAGAAAGAGAGGCATCATTTCAAGAAATGTGGTTAAGCAATTGAAAAAAACTGTAACAGCAGCCACTTTGTCAGAAATATAAAAGAAGAGCAGTTTGTGTATCTGTTAACAGTGCAGCCAAACAAACTCGTGTTGTTTTAATAAAGAAGTCAGTCAAAAATAACTGCCACCGTGTTCTGATTTCATGCTGCACACAGTGCAAGTAGCTTCCCACACAACAGCAGGGCGCAGAAGTAAAAGTGGTTACCTTGCTGAGGAGTTGGGAGATGTGTTGTGTGTCACCTGCAGCTCTTCATTAAAAGCTCACTGTGGCTGCTCCCTCTTGTTTGAAAATTACAAACTGATCTGCTGAGGAAAAATGCTGAATATGACTGTTTTGATGAACAGGTCAGTACCAACTGTGATGACAAACACATTGCTCTTCCTGTGGTAGCTCACAATAGGGTAAACCCGGATAACCACTGATAAAGCTCTTCCTATATTGGAGAGCGCTGAGGAAGAGAAGGGACTGAGGGCAGATCTGGATGTAGAGGGCAGGTTGGCAAAATATTTGGAGAAGGCTATGTAGCTATTACATTTACTCATACCTAATTAATGGATTATTGTCTTGGAACTGTGGAAACTTCTCTAACTATTTCTGAACGAAATAAGCATGCATCAGCAATGTTTGTATAATTACTCTCACTGCCAGAAGGGGATACAAAAGTTCTGCCCTGCAGGTTTAACTGCCTGTTCTACTGTAGGTTTGAAGAAAAATTGGCTCACATTGTTTCTAAAATACATTAATATAAAATCTTCTTACAGAGAAAAACTGCTGCACTAATGAATATAATCATATTCATGGTCGAAACATCAAACCCACGTATTGCAGCTAATGATCATGTTTATTGGCAATATTCATCACATTTTCCCATCATGCACACTGTTACGCATTGTCCATGTCTCCAAAAAGAATAAAAGACATCTACCCAACCAAGTACCACCCAGTAGGGATGTCATGTTGATACCAATACCAGTGAAATTCCATGATTCGATACCCAATTCGGTATCACTGTAAAAAACAAAAACAAAACAATGAAACCCCTGTACGTCAACACCCACTCCTTTAATAAAACATTTGAACAGTACAAAAAAGAACAGTGGCATATTAGCCTTCAAGTATTTAAAACAAACCATACTATGCTTAAAAAAACAAAACAAAAAACAATCAATGGTACAGCATTTCAAATGCACTACCTGGCCAAGACATGAAAAGGTAAACGTGTAGAATAGAATGAGTAACACTGATCAGGCTCCAAGTATCAAGTCCAGGACTGGCATATAGCTTTAAAATAAGAAAAGCACCAGACACAAATGGAGGGACTGTATGAAATGTCCAGCTCAAACTATATTGTTGTACATAAAAATAGTAGAATGAAATAGTGTGATCATGTGCTACCATTTTGTGGGGATTCCAGATTTCTATAAGAATGGCATCAACTTTCATGGCTTCTTGAACTTTTCCTTTGCCAACTTGATGTTTTTATAAAGGAACATCAACATATCAATGTTTTCTTGGGTCAGTCTTGGACTGATAATAATCCCTAAAGCACTGAATATTCTCTCACAAGCAGAGCTTGATGCAGCAATACACAGATACATTCTGGAATTCGGAAAGCTGACGTAATGTACCTCCATTGGTTTTCCACCAGGAGGGTGGATCCTCCTCAGCATTGATTTCTGGCTTTTTGCTGTAAACCAGAAACTCACCATTCAACCTATCACATGGGGAGAACCCTGCTAGAGTTTATGTGGCATCATAGCCTTTCTTTTCTCCTTGTATGCTTGAAAGCAGCCAATTTGAATCAGACTTTTTTGATGGCCTGCCTTGGCTCAAGGCCTCTGCTTGGCTTGGCACATGGGTTCCACTTCCGTTATCAGCAGCATTCCTTACTTGGTCCAGAAGACTTTGTTTAACATCACGAACCCTTCATCTCCCAAACAAGTATGTAGCGGAGGATTATCAAAATATCCAAAATAGGTTGGGCGCCAGACAGGAGAATAAACTTAATCTTAACCTGTCATTTAAAACGGTCAATTAGTAGGATATTAGATAGCCCCGATCACTAGCTACCTTTGCTACAAACATACACCAATAAAAGAAAACCACCAAACACTATCACTCCAAATAAAGTTGATTGTATTCAAAGTCAAACAATAATCCACATAGTATGCAAACACTAATTCTACAAACAAAATTAGATGTCCACAATTCAAATGATAAGTAACATACTAGTCCTTCAACTTGAGGAGGAGGGGGATGAGTGAATGTGTGTGCTCAGATGTGTGTGTGTGTTCAGGGGAAATCAGGCAGTTAAGTCCATTGAACTCAAAATATAGCAGTTCAATGTAGTTCATTTGAGTTCTGGTGTGAGAGGAATGAGTGTGTAGGTTTAGTCCAGTTCAATTGAGTTCCATGGAAGGGGGAAGACGGGGGTGTGTGTGTGTGTGTGTGTGTGTGTGTGTGTGTGTGTGTGTGTGTGGTTCAGTTCAATGGGGGGCAGAAGGTACAGTCCTGCCTATCACTTGGGCAGGAGGATAAAGTAGCCTGGAGACTTAGCTTTGCTAGTCCACCAGGACGAGGAAACTCCGAGCTGCAACCAAGCAGGTTGAAGAGTGGGTTAACATGGTTGTCCACACCTACTCCAGGGTTCAGCACAGTCCTTTGTTGCTCATTTAAGTTCATGAAGTCTGGACAGTTCTTGGTTCCACTGCTTCTCCAATGCTTTCATATGCGTCTCAGTTTCACTTCAAGGCAAGGATGCCTCAAAATTGGGTTAATTAAGTAGGCTTCCTCTTCCCTGCGGCTGTGGCTCAGGAGGTAGTGCGGGTTGGCTGTTAATCGGAAGGCCGGCGGTTCAATCCCGGCTTCCCCCCCAGGCTGCATGTCGAAGTGTTCTTCGGCAAGATATTGAACCCCGAATTGCCCCTGGCGGCTGTTCTGCCGGTGTGTGAATGTTAGTTTCTGTTTGAATGGTGGATGTAGTGTAAAAGCGCTTTGAGTGGTCGAAAATACTAGAAAGGGGCTATACAAGTACGGAGCATTTACATTTCCTCTAAACTTCTCACTCTTCTGTTGTCCTCCATGCATGAAATGTTTGTCTCTTCCCCTTCCCCCAGCTCACAGGTGCCTAATTTATCTCCTTCTGCTCAAACCACACCCCTTATCAAAAGCAAAATGCCCACTCTGACACTCTCCTAACTCTCTCTGCTACAAGTATTGAGTCCTCCTCTTCATCATTGACACATGTGACAGAGGAGGGGGTTGTGTGCTTCTCACCACTGAGTGCATTTGTAAAAGGACTTAATTCTGTCAGAGTTTCTGAAGTTGTAATTTCAGTGTCTTTGGGCATAAGATTTTTTCTGTCCTCTGCCAGCACCGCACACCCAGCTTGCTGCTGCTCAAAAACCTTTCCACCATATCATATTTAATCCTAACAAGTGGGTTCATCATGTATGAGTTTATGTTCAGGGAGTGAGCGGTCCGGCTGTTATTTGGTGAGTTGACTTGAAAGCTTTGGTGATCCTCTTGTACACAGAATATCTGACGTACACACACACGAGACTTCCCTGCGACTGCCCCAGCAAATTTTCTGCTCGCATAGCGACACTGACACCTACTGCCCATTAACTGATACTATTGCCTAACTAGGACACTGGCAATGAATAACGCAGCACTGTAATTCCTCACTAAAATAAACACTTAATAAACACATATGAAACAAAAGAAAACAAGAGAAACTCTTTTAGCTTATATTACGTCACAGAAATTATCCTTTTTAATGCTTTACGCATGGGTCGTTGTGCTACACAAACATTGTATGGAATATAGCTGGTTAGGCTACATAACAATGCCAGTGGATAAAGATATAACAAAGATAACACTTTGGATAACACAAACTGAAACTCACTCGCCTTTAATTCTTTAAATACATCCGGATGCCTGTCTTTGAGATGCTTCGCTAAGTTGGAAGCGTTTGATGGCACAGTTTGCATACTGGTTTTTGGGCATTTATTGTTTTTCCCTGGTTTTCTTTTCTACGAGTCAAGGCGAAGCTGTTGCTGCAGCTGCAATTGTCGCCATCTTTTCCTGGTGTTGGATGCCCGGTATCTACGGGACCTATGCCCCAGCCCTTCACACGGCCTTCTCCCACCTGGACCAAAGGAACACATATGTGAGAATGCTGTTCAATTAACTACAGTTCAGCATGCAGAGGGATTCAACACCATATCCTGCTGGTGCAGATAGGCACCACATCCTCCACACTGACTCCGAGTAGGACACACCCTCCTGTTATCAATGGGACTATGGTGGAGAGTCAGCAGCTTCATGTTCATCCCACAGGCCATAAGATTGTGAAACCCATAATTACTTGCACCATATGATACATGAATGTCACTTTACACTTAATACTACTGCCATACTTCTTATACTTACTTGTACAGTACATACATATTCTACTGTACTGGCTCCACCTGGTTACTGTTTATACCTGTTTAAAGACACACAGTATAAATATTTACTACCATTTACGTGCTGTTCTCCTGCTGCACTATTTTATGTTATTTGCATGATTTATCATTTAATTTTATATTTTTTATATACATATTTGTGTTAGCACTGTTGGACAGCGCCTGAAAAGGTTAACGAGGACTCCAGGCAATGTGGGAGGGTAATGTCCGCAGGACACACAGTGATCTGTTCCCAGCTCTGATACAGCGGAACCAATTTGGTTCCATTGTAGTGTTATAAAGTGATGTTAAAGTACAATACAGGCGTAGCATACTATGATGGATTATATCAGTCAAGGCGGCTGTGTCTCTAGGCAAGATTCTTTTTAATTGGTTTTGAGAACAATGGCAGGCGACGAGTCATAAGCCAAACCTTAAATATCCCTTTAAAGAAGTGAGCAGACATGTTTCATTTACTGACACAAGCAGATCGATGCATTTATCTGGGGCAGTTGCGGAACAATTTGTTGCAGTATGTTGCTTTGATTCTTCTCTCCTTTGGTTGCATTTCTGTAAATGTGATGTCCCATTAGCCAAGTCATGACTGGCTAGTCAATGTCTATGGTCATCCTAGGAGAACTCTGTAGCAATTTATCATTGGCACTGATGTCTTCATAGAGTTTTAAACTAATACAGGCATGCCCTTTAAAGACTGTAGGGCAGCCCAGACAGACACACAGCATGGCGTCAGCTAGTCAGTCGTTTGTGAAATTAATCTACCCACTGTTTTTCTTTACACCCACACATAACTGGTACAAAGAAGTAAATGTACAGTGAAATTTATTATGGCACTATAATCAGCGTTACTGTTTTTCTCTAAATCATTCAACTGACTTAAGAGATATTGATGAGGCACAAAGTGATTTGACAGGTGTGTGTGTGTGTCCTTGGTTTGTAAACCTCCAGATTCATTAGTAAGAGCAGACAAGACCATTCTCTGCCTGCAGACTAGGACTTCACACACACACACACACACACACACACACACACACACACACACACACGCACGCACACGCAGGAGCTTTTCATACGAGGACTGTCAGTGACACTTTAATATGAATTGTACATGTGTTTTGAGGGTGTGGAAGGCGTGTTTACTTCTGTATTTTGTGAAAACAGTGGTCAGTCTGTATTTTGAGTCATGATGGGTTTTGGTGACAGCTTATTTTACCCACCTGAGATGTTAAAGAAACCCCAGACTCTGGGAGTAAATGACACTGTTTGATGGCACAGTACATGCTTAAATCTCTATCAATTTCTATCAAAATCAAACAGAAAGAGAGATGATGCAGAAAAGGTTACATTTCGGCTTAATCTGTCCCTGGTGCAGACACCCACCCACCCATCCAACCCTGCCACACAGACATACTGGGGCTCCAAGACATGTGCTTCAATTCAATTAAGATCAAATTAAAATAAAACAATCTAAAGAGATGAGATTTCGTCTGCCCAGGGTCCTTACGGCTGGCCCCAAAGTGAGGAGCGAGCTGCATGCTGGGGCCTTGCACCATCTCCTCCGTCACCGCCTGGGTCTCTGTCTAATTAATAATGTGTGTAATCAGGGAATGAACAGAGGGAGACGGGGAGGGAGACGGGAAGGGAGGGAGGGAGACAGAGAATGAATAGCTTGTGTACTTAAGGATTGACAGAGAAGATGGAGCAAGAGGGGGAAACAAATAGAGAGCATGTTCTTTCCCTTATTAGACACGTCTGACGTTGTTCACCATGGTCACACAAGTGGAAAAAAAATATTGAACCAGAATCAGATGCAATGCAGGTCGTTAATTTCTTTTATTAAGACACACTTGAGCTGAAAGGAATCATAGGAAATGTAAAATTTTAGAGCTCAGATCCATATAAATCGATTCGGGACAGAGCACTGGGGTATTGGAGGCACAAACATGAACCTAAAGAGGCAGAAAAATCACTTTTGGTTCAAAACTGAGAGATAGATGAGAACAGATAGTTGTCAGGGTTTTTTTGTTGTTGTTGTTATGTCTTGCCACTACATGTTTGTTTGATGCCTGAAAGCAGAGTTTAACAACTGTATATTCCTGCGGGTAAGTAAAATCTCCAAGAGATTGACTGTTTCAACCAGGGAAGATAGATTTAGGAGAACTGCACTTGGCTGTAATTTACTTGTGAGTCTCCTAAAGGAGTAATGGCCCTTTTTCAGCCAAAATTCATACTGTAAACGTCTCCCCTTTTCATGTGACAGCAAAATTTATCTCGACAAGGAGTTGTAACCAACTGTAGACTACAAAGTGTGTTTGTAAGATTATGCATTCCAGATCCTGATGGCAAATTTAACCACTCAGAATCGCACTTTTATGATACTGATTATAATATTGTTGCAAGGATATTTGCAGGCCATCCCCCTTCATTAGGTGATAAATAGAGGGTGGAAAGCAAAATCAGCCAGCAGGGAAATGCTGATTCATGTTTGAAGTTATTATCTCTATCAGACACATTGGCAAAATTAAATATCTGGCAAATCCGGGGATGAACCAGAAATTTCTTTGCAAACCTTTTACAGTAATAAGACTAGCAAACAATGCCTCTAACTACATTTAAACACTTCAGCCATTTTGATTTCACACCAAAAAATTCAAAATTGTGGTCAAACACTGCTATTTCCTTACAGGTAGCAACAAGATAACAATCACATTTGCTCAATCTTTCTGTCAATATTTTGTTATGTTTACAATTTAAACAAATGTTTACAATTTATTATTGCCATTTACCGGGGTGACAGCCTTATATCAGAGGTGACCAAAGACAAATGTTTGCGTTTTCATGCTTTAGAAACACTAAGAGAGACAGAGACAAGACCAAATAAAGAAATCAACAACACAGTAATGAATAACAGCCGGAAAACAGTGTTAATTGGTAAAACAACAGATGTAAGCCGTATGGCAGCAGAGGATAAGAAGTTCACCATAAGGAGAGGAGTGGTAGGGCCAACACAGAGGAGGATATAATGCGACATATATCTAAATATATATAATATATAATCTAAATATATATCATATTGCGATTTTTCTTAAGTTGAAAGGTGATCCAAATAAAATTTGACTGCTTTTGCGGCATCTCTACGGGGGAGGCGCGGTGTGAGCCGCTATGTTGGTCTGTTGGTTTGCCCTCCAGTTCGCCGCCGCGCATGTCACGTGACTGAAAACTATGAATTGCTTTATTTTATTTTTAATGTTACCATATCTTAATATAGGCCTAGACGTAATTATATGTTGTGTGTGTAGCACGAAGGAACTACAAATTTCGTTTGGTTATGCAGCCTTGTGCTGTTTAACGACTAATAAACAACCTTGTATCCTGGAAAGGGAGGTAGTGTGGCCGAGCGGTCTAAGGCGCTGGATTAAGGCTCCTTATGGCTTATGGCTAATTTGCCATTTATTATTACCATTTAACAGGTTTGCAAACTGTTTGCAGGTTTGTGTGTCTTGGTAAACTCAAAATCGATCCCTTTAAACACAAAGAAACAGTTACATGTTACCTTAGAGACTCACTGTAACAGATAAGGCAAGGGTCCTGTCAAGCAGCATTGTGGGCTTAGGTCTTGGAGAGCAGAGTGGTGCAACGGGACTGTGCTGGGTGAGCGTGCTGTGCCTTCAGGGGCTTTCACGTGTATTGGCGTTTATTGACGTAGGACAGTTCGGTCTGTTTGACCAAATACGGAGCCGCAACGTGTTTTGGCGATCATAAACTGGATATCAGGGGTGACCAAAGACAAATGTTTGCACTTTTATGCTTTAGGAATACTTCTAGTCAAAG
>NC_060168.1:6489389-6501817 GCF_021292245.1 Micropterus dolomieu | reverse complement strand
ACCTTAAGTGCAGCAGAAACTTTTTTGTAACCTTGGCCAGATCTGTGCCTTGCCACAATTCTGTCTCTGAGCTCTTCAGGCAGTTCCTTTGACCTCATGATTCTCATTTGCTCTGACATGCACTGTGAGCTGTAAGGTCTTATATAGACAGGTGTGTGGCTTTCCTAATCAAGTCCAATCAGTATAATCAAACACAGCTGGACTCAAATGAAGGTGTAGAACCATCTCAAGGATGATCAGAAGAAATAGACAGCACCTGAGTTAAATATGAGTGTCACGGCAAAGGGTCTGAATACTTATGACCATGTGATATTTCAGTTTTTCTTTTTTAATAAATTTGCAAAAATTTCTACATTTCTGTTTTTTTTCTGTCAAGATGGGGTGCTGAGTGTACATTACTGAGAAATAAAATGAACTTTTTTGATTTTTGGAAAATGGCTGCAATGAAACAAAGAGTGAAAAATTTAAAGGGGTCTGAATACTTTCCGTACCCACTGTACTTGCAAAGAATATTATGTAACACAACGTTTTCATATAAAGACGTATTTGATAGAATTGGTGGGGAAATGTTTTTAAATGCTTCACTTTGACAGAAAATATAGCAAGAGAAATCATTTCTTGATTATTAATCATTTTATTTCTCTATTTTCACCCTTTAAGGAATCATCTCATAAGATAAAATTGCTTGTAGCAAAACTGCTGAATACATTGCATCTTATTAACTTATGTTGCTGTGTGGTTGCTCAAAGGCACTTCTTAATCACCATTAAAATAATGCTGTACAAACATTATGTTTTGTGAGAGATAGCTTCAGGACTGACAGAATGAAAGTATTTTTACTTTGGCTCTTATTCTTTCCTTACTTTCCTCAGCATATAACAAAGTGTAATTGCTTAAATGCATTGCTAAGCCAATCAAAGTGTTGTTTAAGTGTTTGTGATTATCACTTTTAAATGATTGGAAATTTTAAAATGTTGTGGAAATGAAAAGGTTGCTCGTGCTGAGGCAAGTGTCACCATACAAGCAGAAAATCCTCCAGCCAAGAAGCTCAAAATGGCTCGTAAGATCAGAAGATTATATAAAAGATTTGACAAAATGCAAATGGAGGTTAGGGAGCTGAAGCGGTTTGGGAGTTACCTTAGGAACCAGAAAGAAATCAAAAAAAAGGACATGCCAACTTCCAGTGTGGAGCCTGCAAAACTAACCCATGCCCCACTCTCTAGGATGGACTCTGGTCAGGGTACTTTGTGGCATACAATCCTTTTGACTGTATGACACATATACAAGCCATATAGTAAAATGATTTGCCTTTGCTTAAGTACAAATTTTGAGAAAGATGTTTCATTTGAGATACTGTCTTTATTTCTTTAATAAGTCCTAAATCTCTTCATCTCTTGTACCTGACCTTTCTCTGTGTCGGTGCATGCTGAAGTCTCAAAATAAAACGCTAGTTCCCTCAACACTCTTTCGCTATAAATAAACCACAAAACAAATCGAGAATACGCCCTTATGACAGATGTGTTTATCTCGCCCATATGAAGGGAGGTGTGATAAAGTGGTGTGAAATCAGTGAGTCATGCAGGAGTTGTACTTCTTGACTTTATATTATTTTTGTTAAGTTAATAGTAATTTTTTAGTAAACTTTAAAACTTGTTTGTCCCATATATGCATCCCCAGATGATGTCAAAATAATTGTTTTGATCTGCAAAAAAGGCACTATATGCTAATGTGGTATCCACTGCTGGGAAAAGGCAAGCCTCCTCATTTTGTGCAGGAGGAAGGCCTTTTCTCTCCATCATAAAGTCAAAAAGAGAGAAAATAAAAGGGGAAATGAGTGTTGACATGAATTGGTTTAATGTATTCTGAAAAAAATATTATACTAACATGATTTATAGAGATCTGCATGATAGGTTTTATTTCCTTATTTGGTAAAATATTTTGAACTGAGGCAAATACTGGACAGAAGGACCATCTACTCATAAAAGGAAAAAGTAATGTAAAAAACAATCAATGTGATGATCAAGAAGCTAATCTCTTCCGAGAACACTTCCTCTTATATCACCACTAACGTGCACTTCCTGTGCTCTTCTTCTTCTATCCCCTTCAATTATCTTGTATTGACTGCACTTTTTGTTAACTTCCTTCCCTAGGTATTTACCCCATTGATGTTATATGTACTATGAGCTCTTACTAGTATTTTTTTGCTGCTCTTACTAGTATGTATTAGGTAGGTCTGTATTTGATGCTCTGTTGATGCTTGTATGTTGTTCCTCAAATGTAAGTCGCTTTGGATAAAAGCGTCTGCCAAATGAGTAAATGTAATGATCAAGTTCTGATAGCCACTGATCGTTTGAGATCGTTTGGGTGGGGTCCTCCCTGTCTTTTTCTTTATTTAAGTTGCTGACCCTAAAGCTCAGGAGGAGTAGAATTAGTTGATGCGAGTTGATTTTGGTTGAATAGAGGAGATTGCTCTGCTGTTTATAAGGGATCCAAGCAGCGAAGCCCTGTTGTTTTTTTCCCCCTCAATATTCTTTCTTTCTATCTTCTTTTTCTCCACTAAAAGTGTTTAGGCAGCAAAAACTGCTGGACGACAACTCACCAAAATTGGCACGTAGGTTGCAAATTCCATCCACTACTCAGGTAAAAAATGGCACTCTTGGACCTCATGGTGACGCTATAACAATCAACTTTGCGTTTTGCAATATTACTCGAAAACTGCTTTGTTTAGAGTCAAACTTCTACTTTCTACCACTTTTCTATAAAAACCTATTTTTGCGAACTCGTCCCAGACTTGAAACTTTGGCAGGATCACCGCTGATGAGGATCGCCGCTGATCAAAACATATCAAAAGAATTTTTTGTGTCTTTACATAATATTTTACCTAAATGCCCGTAATCAAAATTGGCTTAAGCTATTGTAACCAAACTTCATACTTCGTAATTCGCTGCATGGATTCGTACAAAATTCGGTTTGTATGATCTGGGGTCACTAATCAGTTCATGCATAAAATTTGGTAATGATTTTTCAAAGTGGGCGTGGCTTAGTACAAGAAATGTAAATTTCTAGACATTTCTCATTCCAAACTTCAATAAATCTAAGAAAATCCCCTATGCGTCCTAGAGAGCTGAAATGTTTTCAGCACATCCACTGATGTGTGACTAACGTTTGCCTCACTGCAACCTATGGTCAATTCAGAAGTCTGTCACTCTATATTTTTCAGTCTTTCTTTCTGTCTTTCTTCAAACGCTACCAAAATCTACACAGTCATCCTCTAGATGGCCGATATCAAGTGTTTCAAAGGGTTTTCAGATCGGTCAAACGGCTGCAGGGATATTCAGTATCTTGCTGTAACTTGTACAGTATGCACAACAGTTTCTTTTTTGCTCAGTGTTGGATCAAATGCCACCAAAATAATTGACAACACACCTAAAACAGCAGATTGATGTGTGATTTTTTTCAGAATTTTCTTACCAGCATTTTGACTGTTGTAACTGACAAAACTATCCAGGTATGGCACATGTGAGAACTTGTGACATGGTGGAGCTGATAGTGGCTGTGTCACCCGACGCTGGTCTCCAAACCACGTTTTGTCAAGAAAACACGTGAAATGTGAAACGGGAAATGATGCGAACAGACAGACGAAACAGCTGTTTGTTATTATAAAGACAGCAATTATAAAGACAAAGAATCTGGGTGAAAGAATGGATTAGCACAGGTAGCAGGGATCGTCTGAGCTACAGAGAGAGCTGGAGGGGAGTAAAAAGGGTTTTGCAAATTCCAGGGTTCAAATCCCCAGGTGACCAAGTCAGACTTGCTTGAGTCTAATTTTTCCATTTTATTTGGGTCCCATGACACTTTCTTATTTTTCTCTGCTAAAAAGTGTTTGTGCAGCTTAAACTCTTAAACACAAAGTGTTGCAGGTGGGTTGAACCTTTCACCCAGTAGTCAGGTACATATAATGACACTCAAGTTTGCGTTTTCGCAATTATCTCCAAGACTAAATTCTTTCATTACTTTAATCTCTTAAATCATCTGCATCTGTTCTTCTCTGAAAATGTCGAATGTTGCATTTTTTACGGCTTGCTTGTATCCTGATTAGTGCCGCTTGCAGCTATATTTCTTTTTGAATACTAATATATACACCTTTTTTAAAAGGGAGGACGTTACCTATTGCCTGAAGGGTCCAGGTAGAGCCTAGGATATTATAGAGAATGTTTGTGAGAACTTTGTAAACACTTTTTAGCATTTTTTGAAAATAAATATGTTTCTCTTTGGGTGAACGCCCCAAAGGAAACGAAAAAGAAGTACTCCTTCCATCTTCATACCTCCTCTTCCTGTTTGTCTTTGCGCTTGGCGTCTGAAGCATCAGCGTCTCCTTCGTTCCCCTGGTCATCAACAATCTCTCGCTCCTCTTCTCCATCCCCGTCATCTACCTGATGAATGTCAACAACAAACATACTTCAGCTTTTTTTTTGGAATTCAAAAGAAGGGAAAGCAAAGTTCAGATAAAACATTCAATGATGAGTGACAACCTAAAAAAGGGGATAATGAAATGAAGATAGGCCAATTAAAAACAAACCCCTGCTGTGTCAGCGGTTCCATCACCAACGGTGTCCTTATCTCTGAGCGTGGCCTTCCTCGTTTCAACGGCGATGGAGGCCAGCTTGGCGCTGCGCTTCTTAATGCCTTCGAGGAGAAGACGGAAAAACCTGGGAGAACAGGCAACCAAACAAAGAGTAAAAACAGACCAGATGAGAGGTTAATATGAGGTAATCATTTTATAATGGATTCTGCTACAGGGAAACTAACAGCCCTCACACACAAACACACACACACACACACACACCCACCTAGTTTCCATGTAGTGGAGGATCTGGTCAGGTGATAGCAGCTTATCGTCACAGTAACGGTCAGGAGGCAGGAAGTGAAAGGTCACCTTGAATGTCCGCAACTTTTCGTGATTTTCGATCCGTAATGTCTCTACAACATCAACCTTTTGCAGCACCTGCTCTCACACCCACACACCCACACACACCCACACACCACAAAGTTGTGGTGAGTTCTAGCTTTTACTTCCCCACACACTTCTCAAATGCAAAAGTGTGAGGTAAGCACACGGGTAAGGACATCTCCAAACACAACTCGGAACACTACTATTTACATGTGCAAACACAAAGTGAAAAAAAAGTCACAAAAAGGTGAAGAAAGGGAAAATTCTAGCGTGACTAAACCTGACAAAGAGACACCAAAAAAGCCACAAACAGAACTGATAGACATGGGAAGATGAGTCAAGCAAAAAAGGGATTATAGAAGTGCAAGTAAGTAGAGTAAGACCAAAACAAGGAACAAACACAGAGGGGGGGTTAAAACTTACCTCAGCCAGACAGACTCTGGTGAGTTTCTTACGGAGCATCTTGGCTCTCTTCAAGGCTTTCCTGTTGTTTAGCACGGGAACGCTCATCATGGGAGTTTTAATGTTGGAGCTGGCCACCATCAGGATCTCTCTCAGTCTGCCAGACAGATACACATGTATAGAGAGAGTGAGGCAGAGAGGAGAAGTATGGTGGAAGGCTTGATGAATGAAGCAGGGAAGAGTAAACAAGACAAAATTAGGAAGTGCTGATGTCGGAAAGGTGTTTCAGTAAAGGCTTTTTGTACAATTAACTCCAGAACTGCCCCGCTATGAGACGACAAATGCACAGACTCCAAGTTAAAATACTGGCAGTGCAAAAAGCATAATATTTCTCAGAGAAAAGGAAAAGCAAAGGGAACAAGAGAGACATATCTAATTACAACTTTATTTGATTTTAAATATGCATTCATGAGCCTGTTTCAAATCTTATTTGTCCCTAACAATCTGAAATGAAACCAACTTCTAGGCACTAATCAGTGAGCATCACTAGAGATGCACCAATCTGACACTGACTCAAAGCTGGATCAGGTGGACCTGAACATTTTGCTAGGACAGCTAACATCGCTTTTGTTTCACAAAGTTAGGAAGCTAACTGTTTAAGTCTAGCCTGGTGTTGCCTTACATATAAAAGAATGATTCCCAGTCTCGCCCGCACAGAGAGGAATACAGTTATTTATTTTACACTGGTATTGGATCTGTACTCTGCATCGAAATAATTTAATTTTTAACGGATTTCAGGGTGTCTGGTGCTTTAATCTTTTGTTAATTTTAAATGGCAACAAATGCTTCTTGCTATGGAGGCTACAGCCTTGGATCAGTATTTAATTACCTTTAATTTAATTTCAATGTATTCAAACCACATGTTTGGCTAAAATACTGTGCAGCTACCTAGACTTGAATTACACAATAAGAGCAGTTTATTATCAAAATATGATAGGTTACACATAAACTGTTAAATGACTCATGCTCACAGTGCGGCAGTAAGGAGGAGCTGTCGGTCCCAAACTTCAGATTGACTGTGATGCTCTAACATGTAGCCTGAGGTGAGTGGTAACACCACTGTATGGTGCAGACTACCGACAAGCCTCTTTGACTTTGCACTTCACAGCTGATCTTTCTTTAACCAGACTGTTGCACTTCATGTTCACGTCCACCCTTTCTTTTCATAACTCACTGCTGTAAATAGGACAGGAATAGTTACGTGGGGGCATTTCCCCTTTTATTTGACAGTATTTGATTTCTTTATTATTTATTTATTTATTTATTTATTTATTAGGCAGTACATCATGTGTACTATTACTGCACCTAAGTAAATTCAATGTCTACAGAATACTGGTGGGTAAAAGTGGGGGAGGGGGCATGTTTTTTTTTTTGCAGCAATGGAAGGTGTGTTTCAATTATCTTGCGGAGGAACTACACACATCTTGGTGTTTGCCCTGGATAACGTGTTCCCATGTACGTGAAAAGGGAAAGAACGCGTTCGGCGTGGAGGCGACTTTACCGAGGTATTCCCAAAGTGACGTTCATCTCTCCTCTGCCAGCAAAGTGGAAGGTGTTGAGGGTCATCTGGGTGGAGGGCTCGCCTATGGACTGCGCTGCCAGCAGACCTACTGCTTCACCTGGATCACACAGCGAGCGCTGCCACTTATAGTGCAGAAGCTGGCGAAGGCTGAGATCGCACAGAGAGAGAGACAGGGATTATTTTAGCTCACACAAAGGAAAAACTTTTTGTAGCCCTGCCAAAAAGATTTACTCTGAGCATCTGATGGTATTATTAATTATGTTTGTAAAATTATCAAGGTAGAGGGGAATCCCTGAAATGACCAAATAAAGGGCAGTAATATGCTCCCTTGTTTTATTGTGAAAGCAAGCGCCCCTGCAATGTCCAGTGCTATGGCGAGGAGTCCCTTCGACAAATCCAAGGTGAAGTGTCACCAAATCTAAATCCTTACATGCTTGCATATTTGGCTTAGGAATACAAAAGGGAAGGAGTTTTCAACTGTTATTTCAGTTTTAAGAAAGCTGTATTACGTTTCCTTACAGGAACAGATATTTATTCAGTACCTGTGGGCATCCAGGCTGTTGTGATTCACCGAGCCTCTGTCCTGCAGGTACTTGTCTGTGATGTCGTGAAAGTTTTCAGATACTGATCCAAAGCACACGTCAGGCCTTAACAAGCCCAGAGAGGGCTCAGGGCAACGGGAGGCCTTCCTGCTGTATTTTGATCTGCTGGATTCATCCAGGGAGTGCCACTGCTGAACGAGCTGCGGAGGAAGCACGAGTTCAAATGAGAGTTTGGTTTGACTAGGTTAAAGGGTCAGCAGTCCACTTCATACTGTATGACTGTAGTGTACTGAGGCTGTGAGAGTGTGACACCAAAATGGGCACATTTCTCAGACATCTGAATTTTGTTGGGCATAAATACCTGCAGTACAGCAGCCCTTCTGCTGTGGACATCTGGCTCTGTTCTTTGCTCTTCTGTTTGTTTCAGTTTGGCCAACTTCTTCTGGGAAAAAAGCAAGAACGCTCCTGACACGGAAAACAAAAACACACATGCCCAAACATTACAGACTGACGTTCACATAGGCAATGTACAGCCTTCAAATTCATGATCTACTGATCTAGAAAAGCTCATTGTGAGTTTTCAGACCTTATTTAATATTAGAAAGTGAGTTAGATAGATTTCCAAACAATACATGCATTTTAATCAACTTAAATACACTACAATATCTCAATATCTGATTATAAATCAGACAGCAGCGAGACGTAAGATCAAAATGTACCTCTGCGTGGACATGCCACCTCCCTCTTTGCTCTCCAGCGCTGGATGGCCCCAAAATGTTTATTAGCAGTGTGAGGATCCAAACGTGCCAAAACCTCATCCAGACCCTGGGACCTCTTGATGACCTACCAGGAATGAGGAAACACTTGGTTGGTGGCTTTTTTTGTTTGTTTTTTTTTGTTTTTGTTTTTTTAAAACACTGTTCAGGTTACTGTTCTACCAAACGGCATATTTTATTCAAACACAAAGACAACAACATTGTTTAAAAGATATGCACAGCTTCCTTTCTCTGTGCTAAATAAAAAGACTCGACTGTGTGGTGAGCCTGAGGTGAGCATTAACCTCAAACCGCACCAGTAAAACACTGAACTACAGGGAAGTGGTATCAATCTTGTCATCTAACATTTTGGTTTAACATTTAAAAGGAACTACAACTTGCATTTTCTTATACAAATTTGTGTTGTAAAAGGACAAATACATTATGACATTTACACAGTTACAAGATTAACATTTACTTTCAGTGATGAACAACTGGACAGTGATATTCACTAGTTCAGCTCTTGCCGCTTAGTGTTTGTGTGTAGTACATATTTATCCCCAGTGGCCATGTTAGAGCACCATGGGGCCCATGAACTACACCTTCACTGTGGCAGCCATTTTGGCCAGTGGCATCCACTGAGGAGGAAGCACTGAATTTGACAAGGCTGCGATTTTTCTAAATACTTATTTACAGCAGACTGTGGATTAGTCCTCATGCTCTGTCATTAGCATAGCTGCAGTTTAAAGTCTGAGTCAGGTTTACACCTCTGTTGTCAGAGGAGCAGCAGCTGTGCTTGTGGTTTAGCCTACGCTCGATCAGAGTCTCCGAGGCTTCTTTCAAAATCTGCAGCTGGTTCACTGCGTTACCTTCACAGAATTCAGTATAAAGGCAAATTTCTACAGCTTAGGTAATTTTTAATGCTTTGTAAAAAAAAAAAAAGAAAGAAAAAAGTATCATCGTGTGTGTCAAATAATTCTGTAATTGTATTTAAAAAGGAGTCACAGTTAAAGGTTTGAGATTAGGTGACAACCTGAAGAGGTCAATGCATTGTGACTTGTGGGATATAATTAGCCATCACGATTAGTATTCTTACAAAAAAGATGCTCCTTATAACTCCAGAACTTGCCTGAGACTCGTCACAATTTTAAGTTTTCTTCAGTATCAAAGTAATCCAGTGACTGAGACTGCAAACAGGAACTGCTAATAGTGAATTCAATGGTGCCGATTTGCAAACATGTACACAAATATAGGTTAAAAAATATATAATTACTCCCCAAATTATGGGCACTGTGGACTAAAAAATTATTATCACTAAAAATACAGTTTGTTTTAAACTTCTTTTGCAATTCGTTAATTCGTAATCAGATGTGACCCAGACACAGCCCCTGAATGTTCTCTCTTTCAATAACATGTGCACATATTAAGGTGCTAAACATAAGTCAAAAACAGATACCACCATTAAACACAGAAAAAAAAAAAAACATGCTAAATTAATTGAAATCATTTTCTAACTAGCCAAAATTTCATCTGCGTTATTTCTGTACATGTAATTATTCACGACATGATACCAACAACAACGCGGTAAGTGTCTTGCTCCGTTTCACCTCATAGTTGTCCTCTATGAAGGGGAACTGTCTTGGCTGCAGGAACTGAGTCTTGGGGATATCCAGCCCGTCTTCACCGTACAGGAACTGGACCACAGATCCATCGCTGTCCCTCACCGTCAGATCATACTGCACTACCAAACCCTCCAGATGCTTTATGACACATCTGCACAGGAAGAAAAGAGGGACAAGATAAGTAGAAGATTGGAGGACAATGTATTCTAGCAGGAGTGTCTTCATTTGGCGGTGGGTTTGCTCCCGTTCACATCATGGACATGTTTCTTTGCTCCACTGGTTCAGATATGTTTCACACTGTAAAATGATTATAAACGATTCCTTATTTGCAAAAGCCATAAGGGAGCAGCGTTTCCCTCCTAAATCACTTCGTATTTGGTGCAAAATATCTTTTTTAGAAACATGTTCAATAAATTCCCCCTCCCAATCACAAAACGTTAAATAACGTAAAATAAATTAATTATTTATTTTTAACACTATTTTAAAGAAACAAGAAATGCTGAAAGATATGAGAGTCCACCGTGAGAAAATTAGGAGCATTAAACACTTTCCTGCATTCTGGAGACATTTTCTGCTCCAATTTATGGTGGAAATGTCTAATTCAGCCAGCAGGTGACAATTCATGAATATAAAAATATAACAGAATATAATTCACTGATCAGCAGCTTGTTATGTTTTAGCTTACTTTTTTTTGGACATTGCACATTTGTTTCTTTTATATTTAAATTTCATTGCATGTTTTCTTATTGTGCAAATAAACCTTTCTCTAGCATTTTCATTTGTTAGTTAACATTTCTTTGTGGAAGCTATTTTTCAGAACATTTTTAACAAATACTGCCATCAGCCATTTCAAAATGTCCCCAGTGTAAATGACACCTATGGCCTTCTCATTGTTACAGAGGAAGCTGGAAGCAAGCAAGCAAGAGTTGCTAAAGTTCATGGACTCTGAAACTACATGCTTCCAGGAAAGTGTAGACAAAACTTGGCCACGTTAATGGCAGCTATCACTGTTTCCGTTGGTCTGCTTTAAACTTGTTTATACACTAAAACTACATCACACTCAATCTCACAAACCAAACACAGCGCCATGCCCACATACACATCAAATGGTTACTCAGAACAAGGCCTATTCTGACAAGACAAGGGCCTGTAAAACTCACATCAAAAATTAATACAATGTCAAAATGTTATGAGTGTTGTTTAGTTAAGAGTCTAAACAATCTGCAAATTAAAGGTTTGTGCAATTTAACTACAGTTAAAAATTTCTGCTTATATTGGGGTGGTGATGGCGCAATGGATAAGACTGTGCCTTTGGTGTGAGAGAGCATAGCAATGCTGTGTATAGCAATTGTAAGTCGCTTTGGATAAAAGCGTCAGCTAAATGAATAAATGTATTTGCAGCACATTACAAAGGCTATGGCTCCATCTAGTCGATGAAATTTGCAAAAGCCTTTCCTTCCAGAAACCTTTTTATTGGACCTGGTCTTTTATTAGGCTGCAAAAATTCAAATAATTGTATAAGTATTTTAAAAATGACATTGAGCGTGTTTTTGCATGTATTTGTTAATAGACTATAGCTATAACTTCAAAAATATAACTGGTAATATTTGGAATTTAATTGAGCAGCCTACAGGCCATGAAATGATGCTACATTGTTGCATTATAGATAGAGACAACTTGAAGTTCAAGACTCCCATCTTTAATTTGTTAACTGGGATAATATATTAAATACACTAAAAATATTTTCCCCACATTTGATGCTGCCATAAATGTTTTTTTTTCAAATGTTAACAATTTTAAAAAGACAGTGAGAGGCAGTTTACCTGGCAGAGGTACTTTGGCACTATCCACTCGCCATAATATGGCGACACGCCATAACCGAGACGACTCTTGGCTGCATCCGAAATGTCAAAAAAAAAAAAATCTCCTTTCCTAACCACCTTTCCTTGACCTCGATGGAAAACGTCATGAGGTCAAGGAAAGATGTGAAGGAAAATCCGTAAGGACTTAGGAAAAGAGGACGGCGGGTCTAAGAGAATCCGACTGCTCTTTTCTAAGCGACTTAATTATGCGACGGCGGATTTTACTGACATGACCTGCCGCGATGAAACTACAATGTTCTGAAGATGGACTACAAAAAGCGCATCTTTGACACTGCGCCCCGTGTTGTTGTAACGCAGGCCATCTAAAGGTGGACACCACGGTGGAATATATTACTTAATAACCAAGATAGCAAAAAGGCAGATAAGGTAGCCTACCAGTCACCAAATAATGGACAGGGATGTCAGATTGAGAATGCTTGCTCACACTCACCCTCCTGCCCACCCATAGGCGTATTTATCAACATGAATCCCAGTTGTATGTAAATACAGGGTTTCCCACAAATTAGTTACTGTGCAGAGAGAGAGAAAGAGAGAGGCAGAGAGAGAGAGAGAGACACAGACAGACAGACAGACAGAGAGGAGATGCTGAAAGGATATATGTGCTGTGCAGCGCTCCGTCATCATTTACGATTTTACCCATTTTAAATAACAAAATCAATCGAAAATCAGTATTGATAATGTGGCAGGCCGC
>NC_060168.1:6464307-6489289 GCF_021292245.1 Micropterus dolomieu | reverse complement strand
CCACCTTTCCCAAGCTAGTTTCTTTCAGGGGCCACATAGGGGCCCCAAATCACAACAGCTCAAATCAGCGTCCCACACCCATCATACAGTTGTATTTTGGTATTAAAACTCCATTTAGAACTTATTAGGTGGCTGTTAGCTCATAAAGTCCACAAAAGGAGCTTTACACACTTGCTTAGGCTTGAGAAGCAAGAGAGTCCTGTTCAGTGAAATATGGCTGTATGAAATTGGTATTGTTTGTTGTAAAAATGAGATCTGGTGAAACACTCTGTCCTGTGACTGATCTGTGTAAAACAACAGAAAGTGAGTTAAATTTGACTCCAAAGTCCAACAGGTCACTGGAAGCCATCAACTCAGTGTGTACAGGCTAAAACAGCCTGCTTCTACCTTTTAGAGGCTTTCATGTAGAAATCTCTGAGTTGAGCTCCAAATGGCTTCAAACTTACCCAGAAGACTCACAGAGACAACACGATCAAGAATCTTGAATCTCAACCTTCTGCCACTTTTCCCAAGCTAGTTTCTTTCAGGGGCCACATAGGGGCCCCAAATCACAACAGCTCAAATCAGCGTCCCACACCCATCATACAGTTGTATTTTGGTATTAAAACTCCATTTAGAACTTATTAGGTGGCTGTTAGCTCATAAAGTCCACAAAAGGAGCTTTACACACTTGCTTAGGCTTGAGAAGCAAGAGAGTCCTGTTCAGTGAAATATGGGTGTATCAAATTGGCATTTTTTGTTGTAAAGAAGAAATCTGGTGAAACACTCTGCCCTGTGACTGATCTGTGTAAAACAACAGAAAGTGAGTTAAATTTGACTCCAAAGTCCAACAGGTCACTGGAAGCCATCAACTCAGTGTGTACAGGCTAAAACAGCCTGCTTCTACCTTTTAGAGGCATTCATGTAGAAATCTCTACATGAGTCCTGTTCAGTGAAATATGGCTGTATGAAATTGGTATTGTTTGTTGTAAAAATGAGATCTGGTGAAAAACTCTGTCCTGTGACTGTAAAAATTTCTATACAAGATGTCTGTCTGATAGTGCTGTAGCTAAATTTAAGGATGCGATTCCATCAGCTCTAAATTCATTATCAAGTCACAAAGTAACAGAAGACTCCTATGCTAATTTCAGTCCCTCCCAAATCGATCATCTTGTTGATAGTGCTGCAGGCTCGTTGCGAATGACACTGGACTCTGTAGCCCCTCTAAAAAAGAAAATAATAAAACAAAGACGGTTAGCTCCATGGTATAATATTGAAACTCGCAAATTAAAGCAAATATCGCGGAAATTTGAGAGGAATTGGCGTTCCAACCAAACTTGAAAATTCTCATTTAATTTGGCAAGATAGTCTTAAAACTTATAGGAAGGCCCTCCGTAATGCCAGAGCAGCGTACTACTCGTCATTAATAGAGGAAAATAGGAACAACCCCAGGTTTCTTTTCAGCACTGTAGCCAGGCTGACAGAGAGTCACAGCTCTAGCCAAGTATTCCCATAGTTCTCAGTAGTTACGGCCCCCCACTGACACTCCCTCCCCTCAAATAATACAATCGTCTCTGCACATAAATCAAATATCACTTCATGTCATATCATGCACGAACCTGGCACATGCACATATTTGTTGTTAATTTGTTGTTTATTGTAAATTGTTGTTATTCTATTGTTATTTTTATTTTTATTATTGTTTATATTTTTTATATTGTCAGTTGTATTTAATTTAATTTTATATTGTATTTCGCTATTCTTCTGTTATTCTTATATATATTGCATTTGTTTATTACATATTTATATATTTCTACATCTATTTATGTCAACTGTATGTCTGTCTGCGTGTAGCACCTTAACACCAAAGCAAATTCCTTGTATGTGTAAAACACTACTTGGCAATAAAGCTCCTTCTGATTCAGATTCTGATATTCAGCTTATCATAGAACACGTTTTTTTGCAGATGGTGGTCTATATATTACAATCACAGTGAATGACATTTGGGCTGAGAGAGTCAAATTAAGACTGATACATTCTAAGTCATTAACACACGACCATTGGATTTGCTTACAACTTATATTATCCTTGACATAAAATAACACTCCTCCACCCCGACCGATCTGTCTTGTCTAAACATATTATAACGATCCACTTTTAAAGTGTCGGCTGGAGAGTTTTCATGCAACCATGTCTCTGATAGGCATAAAAAGTCTTAATTTGATTCGTAAAGAAGATGTTGTAGCGCGAGGAACTGGGCTTATAATACCCTCCTCATCCTCCATTATGACCTGCAGATCCTGATCCAGCTCAGAATGACAGCCTGCAGGACAACTTTAATGAAACCTCTGCCTGGGCTAGATGCCACTTTGGACATAGCTCCACCACCGGGGGCCGATTGGCACACAACCTGCTACCACACAGACTCTGCTACAAACTGTGACAGAGCCAATGGCATCACCTGCCACTTCACAGAGGGACCCACCACCACCTCACTAAACAGCTGTGACAGCCGAGCTACACATCCCACCCCGGGAGGATCTCCTATTGCCGGACCCTGCAACACTCCCTGAGACTCAGCGTTCCACGAAGGCCACCCTGATGGATCAGGTATTGGGCTGGTCCCCAGAACCACGGCCAGAGACACAGAGGGACAACTCTCCCATGTTCTCTCCCTCTCCATCCTCCACCTTTGGACATCCTCCTCTCTCTCCTGCCTTCCTCTTCTCTCCAGTCATTGAGCATACTGCTACTCCTCTCTCCCCTTCGCTCTCTCCATCCTCCTCCATCCACAGCCAAAGCCTTTGGAGCAAAGGACACTGCGCAGCAGACAGAGGTGCCTCCCATTAGCCTGACAGCTACCTCTGGGGACCCCATCACCACGGACAACACAGTAATACTGTCTGACTTATCTCCCCAGGTAGTTAACCTCCCCCCTGCTCCAAAAACTGGACCAGGTCCAGTCCAGAGACAACTGACTTTTGGCCCAGCTGTAGCTGCACATCAACACACAGAGGAAAATGAAGGAGTGGTGCCTGACAGCCAGGAGGAAATGGCTCATTATTGGTGACTCAAATGTGGCCACAATGCCCAGACTTACAGGTGGAAAACTTTCCTGGAGCCATTTAGGCATGCAGAAGCCATCCTGGCCAGAACCAACATTTCCACAACTGTTAAAAAACTAATTCTCTCTTTTGGGCTCAATAACAGGGCCCAAAACATACAAAACACCACAATCAAGCTGCTACAGAGAGCAGTCAGGATGGCAAAATTGGCATTTCCTCAGGCCTCAGATTAACTTTCTCCACAGCCCTGCCTCAGCCAGAGCAGGAGAACCTCAGAGATCTGAATCTCTATATCACCAACCAGCCCTTTCTCCCTGCACTCTTTCCATAGAGAGAGATGGTATCCACTGGTCTCGTTCCACTGCCAAGCGGATGCTGGACCACTGGCTGAACTCAGATAGCTAAGGTTGGAAAAGGAGGAGGCATTTAGGAGTGGTGACAGGGCCGGGTGCAGGGCGTTAAAGTACATCTTTAGCAAGGAGGTGCGAGTAGCTAAACGACTGTACTCAGAGAGACAAAACAACCAGTTCTCTGCAAACGACGCCACTTCTGTCTGGAGGGGGTTCAGACAGATCACAAACTATAAACCCAAAGTCCCCCCACTCCATAAACAATTCTCACCTGGCAAATGAGCTGAACCAGTTCTACTGCCGCTTTGAGAGTCAAACGGACACCATCCCCTGTGACTCCTCCACTCAGCTTCAGAGCTGGCCAGCTCCACCCCCTCCTTTCCTCTCTCCATCAAAGAGATCTTTTCAGGAGGCAGAAACCCCGCAAAGCAGCTGGGCCGGACTCTGTCTCTCCATCCACCCTGAAGCACTGTGCTGATCAGCTGTCTCCGGTGTTCACAGACATTTTTAACACCTCACTGTAGACATGCCATGTGCCAGCCTGCTTCAAAGCCTCCACTATTATTCCTGTTCCTAAAAAAACAAGGACCACTGGACAAAATGACTACAGACCCTTAGCCCTGACCTCTGTGGTTATGGAGTCCTTTGAATACCTTGTGTTGTTCCAACTAAAATCCATTACAGACCCACTCCTGGACCCCCTGCAGTTCGCCTACAGAGCCAACAACATGATGCAGTAAACATGGCCCTTCACTACATCCTCCAGCACCTGGACTCCCCAGGAACCTACGCCAGGATGCTGTTTGTGGATTTCAGCTCTGCTTTTAACACCATCATCCTGGCCCTGCTGCAGGACAAGCTCTCCCAGCTGAGTGCGCCTGACTCCACCTGCAGGTGCATCACTGACTTGACAGGAAGCAGCACGTGAAGCTGGGAAAAATGTCTCTGATTCCAGGACCATCAGCACCGGTTCCCCTCAAGGCTGCGTTCTTTCCCCCCTTCTCTTCTTCCTGTACACCCACAGCTGCACCTCCAGTCACCAGTCAGTCAAGCTCCTGAAGTTTGTAGATGACACCACCCTCATTGGGCTCATCTCAGGGGGGAATGAGTCCGCCTGAAGGTGGGAGATCGACCCCTCCTACCCCAGACACAAACTGTTTCAGACTCTCCCCTCTGGGAGGAGGCTGTGGTCCATCAGGACCAAAACCTCTTGCCACAAAAACAGCTTCTTCCCGTCTGCAACTAAACTCATTAACAAGGGCCCCCCACTGACACTCCCCCCTCCGCCCACCCTGAGCCATGGTTCTGTTCGAGGTTTCTGCCTCTTAAAAGGAAGTTTTTCCTTGCCTCTGTTGCCTAGTGCTTGCTCTTGGTGGGAATTGTTGGGCTTCTGTAAATAACATCACTGAGTATGGTCTAGACCTGCTCTTTTATGAAAAGCGCTGTGAGATAACTATTGTTGTGATTTGGCGCTATGTAAATAAAACT
The DNA here is from genome assembly GCF_021292245.1 of Micropterus dolomieu. Lineage (NCBI taxonomy): Eukaryota > Metazoa > Chordata > Actinopteri > Centrarchiformes > Centrarchidae > Micropterus > Micropterus dolomieu. The sequence goes on along the minus strand of NC_060168.1, from coordinate 6,484,407 downwards.
GAATTGAATTCAGTCTCAGCCCTGGGTGGATCTGATGTTGAGAGTACACTCATAATATATATATATATTATGCATATACACATAAATATATTAAAACAATAAATATCAAATAATAGATTAAAACATATTTTAGAGAAATTTCTAACGTACATAACTACATATTTATACAGCAATTTAATTCATTTCAGTAGGCTATTAAAACTATTCACTGGTATTTATGGGGTTAAAGTCAAGGGAGGGTTTAAATAGATTTCAGGGGGCCCCCTGCTCATCATAGCTCTGACCTTCAAAGAGATCTTTGCTAGTCTGCAAGCCAGTTAGTTTCTCTTTCTTTGTTTTTTGTGCCTACGCCTGAAGAAGACCCACCTGGGTCGAAACGTTGCGCGAATAGGCACATTATCACATTTAATAAATAATAACTTTTCATTTTTGAATATTAATTTAAGTTAAAAAAACACATAAAACAATAATGTCTACTTATTTCATATTTTTTATTTTCTTATTTTATTTTTTGTTATTTTGGTATAGACTAACAACAACTTTTGGATCATGGGCTTTGCTCATGATGGAGGATGGACAGTGGTGTGCTACGGGAAGAGGCAAGGGTATTCCCGTAATCGCTCCCCATTTGATAATCAACCACGATATTTTTGTGAGACACCTCAGTACCAGGCTTCCTGGAACTTTAGGAGGGGTGGCTTCCAAGGGATGGACTGTGGACCTCCTGTCTCCCATTATGGGACAGGTTCAGTTTTCTAACCCCACCCTAACGAGTAATTTATACTTCTGCGTCGAATCGCCTGACGTGCACCTCCTCAAATATGTAACTACACGTCGAGTCGGACCGTAAGCACTGTGATTGGTCGGCTGGGAAGGCTCACAATGCTGCCGAGCCGACCGGAAGTACGCAGCACTTTGAAGTAACATTTACTAGCGGCCAAAACAGCAGCTGTAACACAATGAATCAATATATTTGACCTTCGCAACCCGAGCGAAATGACTCGTTTCGCTATCAGAATGTGATCCATTCGGTCAACAACATTTGAAAAGGCTACACCAGCCGCACATATACAATTTTAACCCCATTTATGGAAGTTAGCCTGCTTGGCCGGCAAAAGTCAACACGGTGGATGCTGCAGCGCTACTGCCGACTAGCATTTGGGGGTGTAATCGCAGAATGACGGACACACCTACGCACAAGTATAAATGGGCCTTAACCCTAACTAAAGGAGGCAATGAGTACTAATCAGTCAGAGACAGAGTTGTTGAAACTATGGCAGGGAAAAAAATAATGCCCTCTGCATACCCATGCAAGATTGCCTCATCACCATTCCCATCAACCCCTCTCTCTGTTTGCATAAAACCCTTTTTTTGTTTCACTACCACCTAGTCTAAGTGTGTTTCTGCTTCCAGAACCTGCAAACCATTATGGCCCCGACTTGAATTGGCACTGAACCCTAAATTGCTCTGCCATCACTGTGTGTATATGAATGAGATTCTGTTTCTAGTGAGCAGTTGGCACCTTAGCCTCCGGTCATCAGTGTATGAATGAGTAAAGAGCTTTGAGTGGTATATACAGAACATTTATAGACAGACTCCATTTCATTGCCATACAGCAAAGTATGGAATGCACCATATGCACATAAAAAATGTTGTGTGTGCAAAGCATTTTTTTTATCATGAAGCCATAATGACGAAACATGAATAAAAAACATTTTTATTATGAAATATAAAAATGTTTTCTGACAAGTGGTAAAACAAATATTTGTTAATTAACACAAATATGACATCAGTAAATAAATAGGTTTTGCAACATTCAAAGTAACCTCCAGAGGTATCACACATAAAATACAAAAATAAACCTTTTGATTAATGGATCTTTCCTGAATGGTTCTTACCATGTGTAAAGGAAAGAGCCAAAGAGATTAATGTGAAGTGTATGTATATCTGTGTGAGAGTGTGTCAGATCTCTGCAGGGTCTGTGTGTTCAGGGTTCAGACTTGGAGAGACACTGCAGTCCTGGCAGCCTCCAGCGACGAGCGCTGCTGTGGATCCTCAGGTCCAACCATTCCTGCTGAGCAGCACCCAAAGCTAGACTGGGAGCACAAAACAAAGGCAGTACAATTCTTACTAGTGAATTCCATCATCACAATTGTTTTTTCTTTTGTCCGACAAAACATACTAATAACACAGAACCTTAAGTGGTACTTTAAGGGGGACAGGCCTTAAACGTAATACCTATTGCAAACTAGAAAAGCATTTCCTGAAGAAATTGCGGTGTGAATGCTGTCTGCTGAAGGGCTTGCGCTAAACTGAATTGCTGGCTTGAAAAAAGTTGAATAGTACAAATGTATGAAAGAAGTGGAATGTTTTAGGAATGATGAAGGGCTTGCGCTAAACTGAATTGCTCGCTTGAACAAATTTGAATAGTACAATACAAAAGATGTGGAAGGTTTTAAGGACTGTTGAAAAGCTGACGCTACACTGCATTGCTGGCTTTAATGTGCAGAAAGTAGCTGAAGGACTATGAAATCTTGGAAACATGGGAAATGTTCTAAAGAATATGAATAAGATTTTAAAGTTGAATAAACTTCAAACTGCACTGATAAATGTGGAACATTTTAAGGTTTGAATGTAGTTTTTAGCTGAAAGCTATGAAGAAGTTGAAGAAATGTGAGAAAAAGATGTGTTCTGAAGACATGACCTGAAATATTTAGAAAGGGGTAAGAAAACTTGGAAAAGTTTGAAATCGTGTAATTAGCATGAAGGTGACATAAGCGTATCAACTCCAACTGGAGGTTCTGGGTGAGCAGAATGACTCCACAGTGTTGAGTGTGAAGTTGCACAGATTGATGGGGATGGTGCGGCTGGTCTCTTCCTGGACTACCCGCCCATCTCCACTGTCTTCAGAGCATTGATGTCCAGATTGATCTGACTGCTCCAGGACCCCAGATGGTGAATCTCCCACCTGTGGGCAGACTGATCCCCCACAAGAGAAGAGCCCAGTGAGAGTGGTGTCATCTGCACACTACAGGAGCTTGGTGGTTTGGTGACTGGAGGTGCAGCTGTTGGTGTTCAGGGAGGAGAGCAGAGGGGAAAGAACACAGCCTTGAGGGGAACTAGTGCTGACATCTTTTCCCAGGTTCAGGTGCCGCTTGCTGCTGGACAGTAAGTCTGTGATACACCTGCAGGCATGATCAGCTGGGAGAACTTGTCCTGCAGCAGAGCTGGAATAATGTTGTTGAAGGCAGAGTCCACAAACAGGATCCTGGTATAGTCTCCTAGAGACTCCAGGTGCTGGAGGATGTAGTGAAGGGCCATGTTTACTGAGTTGTCTGCATTACATCATTACATCATCTCAATCAGCTGTGTGCTGAGCCTGCATTCCCAGGTTTCCATGGCGATGTTAAAAGCTGTCTGACTTAGACAGGCTTAGACAGCTGATCTCATTGAGTTTTAACCTGGAGCACAGCTCTGCTTCTCCTGCTCCTACAGAACAGACTGTAAATCTCAGTGCCAAAGTAACCATATTCTTAGAGAGATAAGATCCTCATGAAGATGATGTCCGAGATTTGTGTGTCTACTGTCAAAAATGGCTTCACAGCAGCAATATAGAAATTTCCACCTTTCTGCCTCTTTCCTGAAACTGCAGAACTTTTTTAGTATGGGAGTCTATGTGACAGTTGAGTGGGACTCCTCTCACTCTCAAGCCGACTGTACCAGCTGTGAAAGTCAAAATTTCAAAGTTGGACATGATCGTCAGATCAAGTTTTCCTGCAACTTGTGAAAAAATTACGTATGTAGAGTGAAAAATGTGGGAGATACAGCGATTTTGAAGTGAATTCCAATTATGTCGGTTGGTCCTCTGCCTCTAACTGCCAACATTCCGCTCAATCCGCTCCCATTATAAACTCAGAAAACAGGCTGAAAACGATATGAAACTTGAACTTGAATTGACATTGTGTAAAAAGCATAAGATATGTGATAAAGTTGAATTCACTGGAAAGATTCCAAAGGTTTGTGAACGTTTTAAAGGTGGAATGGTTTTTCTACGTGAATGTATGAATTGGTGGGAAGAGGTTGAATCAGTGAGTTTGAATGATTTTCTCATTGGCGTTCATTGTAACAAAGTTTAAAAGAAAGTTGAATAGATTGAAGTGTTTGAATAGGATTTGAAAGTTGAATAATACGAAGAAAGAAGGAAAGATGTGGAAACTTTTCCATTTTGAATGGACTTTGTAGCTGAAAGTATGAATGAGTAGTTAACAGTTGAAAAGCCTTGAAAAAGTGTGAAAATGGGTGAAAATGGGGACTTTTGAAGGTTCCATCCATCCACTTGAATGGGGAAAAATGCCTGGAAAACCTTGAATATCTTTAAAAGTATGAAGGTTATCAAAATTCTGAATACAAGCAATCGATTCCAAATTGAGATGAATATTTTAAGCTTTGGATGACATTTCTACGTTGAAAACTGTGGAACTAATTAGGTTGCAAAAAAACGAGCGGAAGAATAATAAAAATAAAGAATTCCAGAATTGATAGAAGAACATATATTGTGAATGCTTTACAGCATTCATACCAATAATAAAGAATATCGCCGTAGAATAACATATGTTGTGAATGCTTTACAGCATTCACACCAATAATAAAAATAAAGAATTCCGGAATCGATAGAAGAACATATGTTGTGAATGCTGTAAAGCATTCACAGCAAAAACTATTGCATAGCATTCACACTAATAAAGAATTATAGCTTTACAGCACTGACACCAATTAAATCACTGAGCAATAACTGCCTCCACATCGTCAAGTTGTAAAATTGTACCTTGGAGCGAGGTAGGGTTCTTCGGGGGTAGATGGGTCCACCGGAGGGAGGTCAGTGGTCACAACTGCGGAATCAGACTGAGCCGGGTCCTCACCCTCCCTCAGGTTGGTTATACTGCTCCCCACCACTGCATCAATGCTGTCTCTACTGCTGTTGGCTGGACCTGAAATCACACACAGGGGTTACTGCCACTGGCTTCTTGTGACACAGAGTTTTCCCAAAAGAACATGGGTCCAGAGCGCGATGCAGCCACCTGTTGTGGACATAGGAGGGCAAGATCTTGGAAGGGTACTGGAAGTCATGTGATGTTACAGTTATACAGAAATCAGTCTGGCACAGACTTGGAAGACGGCTTATTTCCAACAAGACAACAAACCCAAACAAAGCCAAAAATATACTCAAATGGCTTAAAAACAACAAATGGCATGTAGCTGAGTCCAAATGTTAACTGAGTTGGGAATGTGTCAGAAACTGCAATTCACTGATTGTTCTACCACAGATTCAGTGAGTGTCATGTACAAGTCCTGTGTAGGGATGCACCGAAATGAAAATTCTTGGCTGAAGCCAAAGGCAAATATAAAGAACACCGAACAAGTTGTAATGGCAATTCCATGAGTACCATCTCCAAACACAGTCATATAATTAATGTCATTCACTGAGGGCCTCTGGTTTATCGGCTACTGGGTAAATGTATGTGATGTGTCCAGGGGATCATGCCTTTCATTGTTTTACAACATGTGCCTGTCTGTACTAGGGCTGAGTGTCTTTGCAACAGAAAGACACAGAAAGACAAGTGTTTGCCTAAAATGTTTATTTGAAAACTCGAATTGCCATCACAAAGTACATTCACATTTTTTTGTACCAAAAAAAATTACATAGTCAAAATGTGCTTTTTACTCAGACTATGGCGGGTGGGTCCAAGGTCGGATAATGTAAATTACATGTGTCCATTTACTTTTAATGTACACATGTAATATTTTATACCAATACTTTCTGTGAATATAATCCAATTAATCTTATTCCAGTTATCATAAAGGCTTGAATACGTGTGCACTCCAAATTTAGGTTCGGCTAGCTTAATCGCCTTCTCAGTAACGAGTGACAGAAACACTCAAAGCGGTTCAGACCGTTTGTTGCCTTTTCTAAGAAGTCAGCCACAGATGGAGTGGATGTGCTAGGAGACAATTCAGCAGAACAGTGTCTGCAAAAGCGATTTTTACGTCTTTCTCTGACACTTTGAAATGCTTCCACACTGCCAACATGTCAACGTAATTGTTTGGTTAAATTTAATCAGTCTTTTGACTTACTAGGCCAAACACCGAAAGTGCCATTTTTGCTATTTTCGGCCGATTAATTTTGGTGATTGAACATTCGGTTCATCCCTAGTCCTGTGCAGCAAGCATAAAAATGACATTTGAAAATCTTAAAAGCAACTTGCCTTTCCAGGAGCAGTGACCTCATTATTTATGATAATCCAAAGAACGTGATTTTCAAGTACTTTGTACAGAAAAAATAGTCCCAATGACCGACAGCAAAGGATAAAATGTTATTTCAGTTTGCCAACTTCTACTTGAAATGATCATGAACAGAAAGTGTTATCCAGGTTATAAAGTTCCAGACTTTGAACATTGTTTGATTCCCTGACTTTCGAACTGACTGGTGTGATACTTTACAAAGAGTACGGTCTAGACCTGCTATGTATGAAAAGTGCAATGAGATCATTTCTGTTATGAATTGACACATATAAATACAGTTGAGCTGAAATGAATACTCACAGCAGCGTGTGAAGGGCTCCCAGGCTCTGGACTGTAGGTATGGTTTGGCCTGTGGCTGCTGGAGCAGACACACCACTGCTGAATCCACTTGCTGAAAAACCCTGCAGACAGAGGATTACCAAAAGTTGTATGAAAATGATCACCATGGGTGTAGGTTCTCTTCACCTTGGCCTTTCCAAATTAGGAACATGGCTTTAAGACTACATTTTTAAGGAATCTATATTGGAAAATGTCAATATGAATAAATAAATGTAATGTAAATGTAGTTCACCAAGTCATTTTATATTCTCAACATATAGAAGTGAATTTTATTTCATATGTTTGTATTTGAGGATAGCTTGTTCAGTGACCAAAAAGAAGGCACAGTTTGATCAGGTCTAAAATAATGCACACTTAAAATTGGAGCCAATTCCCACTATAGCAACTGTCTCAAAAATGTGTGGTAGATAGTACAGCTGTGACCATTCACAGAAATGTAGGCCTCATTTTACTCTACAGTGAAACACATTAATTCAATTCACTTGAACATTCACAGTTCATTATGAATATGAAACAACACTTATGTTGATAATCAATATATGTGCCTGGTCTTGTTCGATAAACTTAAGCTGCATTACAGTGTGGTGATGTTCATCATGAATAGCTATCTAAAAGGCAGGATGTAAAACAGATTGTGATACCGGAGGCTCAGCAGTCGTTGGTGGAGTTCAGCTGACAGCCCATACTTGTCTGACCTGATCAACTCTCGGATAGAATCAAAGTCCTGTTTCAGCTGCAGAGCTCCTTGCACACTGAGGAACAACAAACACACTGCTCAGGGGGGAAGAATATATCAGCAGCTTGCTGCACCAGGAACCCAGTTATGTACACTGAAGGAGAGGCAAACACACACACACACAGCATACATTTAAATGTCACCATGTGCAAATGCAGGTTGACAAAATAGTGGTTTGTTGGCTGAGGTAAAAGATACGAAATTTGGCCTTGGCCGTCAGTCACAGACACTTTGTCTACCTCTCCCTTATGACATGATTTCGTCAAGGATTAGGTACCATATAAAGCTGAGGCTCGTTTGTGGTTCTGACGGTTTCCACATATGCAAGCTGTACAAAGATCTTTGATTTCAGATTTGTGTTGGAATAAACATATATTTATGGACAACCAACCAAAGGTTGCACCAAAGTGCAAGGAACCTATTGTTTTTGCTTAGGATATTCAAATCCTCAGAGGTGCACACACCTCCGGTCTGGTGGGAAATCCAATGTTCTGCAGTGATTGGGGTCGCGTGTGGCCAGGGGGCTTAATAGCGGCCCTAAACAAACACCACGTTTTGGAAAAAGTTTCTTTGATCTTCATGATATTTGGTGGGATTATTGGTCTTATTGCAAAATCCACATTTCTGCTTTTTAATGACATTTTGCTCAACAGGAAGTAAGCCATGTTGCGCTTCCTGCGTCATATTCAATTATTTAAACAGATATTTGAGACCCTGTATGCAGGATAAGCGGTTGACAATGGATGGATGGATGGATGGATATTTGAGGCCTTTAATGTACTCAAAGAGCTACAAACCTTTGCAGCCAGTCTCAAACTGGTAATGTTTCGATTTGATGTCATTTTTAAGATTGAGGGTTGCACGTTGGCTCTATAGCACCCCCCAAAGCCTTTTTAGCAGTTACATGGCCAGGGATAGTCAAACCCTCACAAGACTTTGCACACTCATCAGAACCGTTGTTGTGCATTGGCTGATATGGTTTGGGGGCAGGGTTGTGGAAAATTGGCTCAATAGCGCCCCCTACAAAATTTCAAAAAAGCATATTTTTATAACACTTTATAACCATAGGGACAAAAATGTGAGACTTTTTAGCTTTTGCATGGTCAGGGATGCTTACAACCTCAGAAAACTTTAAAACTTTAGTCTACTATTGTTGCGCAGCGTGGTTGTGGAAAAATGGCTCAATAGCGCCCCCTACAATATCTCAAAGCAGCAGCCCCTGATGTACATTTTATGCAGCTGTATGAAATGTGGGGGGCCAATGTATCATCTCTAGTCTTAAAAATAACTCTCTTGGAGCCATACCCTAAACCCAACAGGAAGTCGGCCAATTTTCAAGTTTTTTCCCCGTTTACAGGCATCGAGTCTTATTTGAAACTGCTGGCTAAATCTGGCCAAGTTTATTAGTGGACCAAATCCATAACAACCTACAGTTGACAACAGGAGGCAGTCGCTGTCTAACACCCTTCTCTGCCCTTCTATTTCAGCAGTTACCCAACAAAAACCCTACGCAGAGTCACAGTCTAACACACTTTTCTGCTCCACCATTTCAGGAGTTACCTAGTCAGAACCCCATAGTGACAGTGTCTGCCCCCGACCATTTAAATGATTTAAATCAAAGGTAAACAGAAGACGAGCTGTGCATAAAAACCTAAAATTAAAACCACAAGTGCAACATTGCAAAAGAATTGGATCATTAAATGTGGACTCTTAAACATCAGATCTCTCTCCTCTAAAGGTGTACTAGTAAATGAATTAATATTAGGCAACAATAAAAAAATTTTAATCGCATGATTTTCTTGCGATTAATCGCACTGTTACGTGCAAAATTGAATAATGAATTCTACTGTAGTGTATTGCACACTTTTGATTTAAATGTACTGCTATGTACACAGAAGTGCAATAACGTGGTTTGCAAACACTAAACAAATAAGGTGCTTTTTTATCTTTTATCAGGGAGCAGCAGAAACAGTCTATGTTCAGTACCAAGTTTCCCTGTTACAGTGAGGTGAAGTGGTCGAGCACAAGGTGTACTGCGTGCGTTCCCGTGAAACTGTCGCGGTCGTGCTCGCCTCACGCACACGCCCGCCTGCTGCCGAAGTTGAATTGTCTTGAACTTTTTGTACGTGACGCGCAGCACAAATCATTGGAAGAGAGACTGATCCTTGCTTTTTGAGTTTCCAGAATCTAAATAGTTATCAGGACTAAATGCAGGGCTATTAGGTTAAGTTAGCCTATGTATAATTTTAATTTACGTTAAAAAGGCTCCGGCTGTGTAGCGCATAGAAGCCGTTGCCATGGTTACTATCCATAGAGCGCCTGCCGTTCACTCACGGAGCGCTGTCTCCCTTTCTTTTCACCTGAGAGAATATATATAATATATTAACACTCACATTCCTCGAGGCACAGGCCGAGGAGGTGGAGTTGCAGCTATCTTCGACTCTAGCCTACTAATCAGCTCTAAACATAAACTAAATTATAACTCATTTGAAAGCCTTGTTCTTAGTCTTTCACACCAAAGTTGGAAATCACTGCAACCAATTCTCTTCGTTATAGTGTACCGAGCACCTGGTCCGTACTCTGAATTCTTCTCTGAATTTGCAGAGTTTCTGTCAACTTAAGTCCTTAAAAACGGACAAAGTTATTATTGTAGGGGATTTTAATATTCATGTGGACGTTGAGAATGACAGCCTTAGTACTGCGTTTATCTCTCTATTAGATTCAAAGTGTTAATAAACCGACTCACTGTTAACCACATCCTCAAACTTGTTCTGGTGTATGGTATTGAAATTGAACATTTAATAGTGTTCCCACAGAATCGCAGTGAGTTCCGGGGTATATTTCCTTTGGTCGAAACGCAGCTTTAGACCCCATCCCGACTAGGCTGCTTAAAGAAGTTTTACCCTTAGTGAGCACTTCTTCACTCGATATGATCAATCGGTCTTTATCAACAGGCTATGTACCACAGTACTTTAAAGTAGCTGTAATTAAACCTCTTCTGAAAAAGCCCAACCTTGATCCAGATGTTTTAGCAAACTATAGACCTATATCTGACCTTCGATGTCTCTCTAGATCCTTAAGAAAGCAGTTACCAAACAGTTGTGTGACTTTCTACATAGCAATAATTTATTTGAGGATTGTCTCTGTACTGGTTTTATTAGATCTTAGGGCAGCATTTGATACCATTGACCATTAGATCCTATTACAGAGACTGGACCATTTCATTGGCATTAAAGGAACCGCTCTAAGCTGGTTTAAGTCCTATTTATCAGATCGATCTCAGTTTGTACATGTTAACGATGAATCCTCCATGCACGCCAAAGTTAGTCATGGAGTTCCACAAGGATCTGTGCTTGAACCAATCCTCTTCACTTTAAATATGCTTCCTTTAGTATACAGTATACAGTATACATCAATATACATTAAGACTCTTCAGCTGATTCAGAATGCTGCAGCACGTGTTATGACAGGAACCAGGAAAAGAGATCACATTTCTCCTGTTTTAGCTAAAGAGCTCATAGTACCTTACTACCCCACCAGAGCACTGCACTCCCAAAATGCAGGGTTAGTTGAAAAAGTAGAATGGGAGCCAGAGGGTTCAGCTTTCAAGCTTGTCTCCTGTGGAACCAGGTTCCAGCTTGGGTCCAGGAGGCAGAAACCATCTCCGCATTTAAGAGTAGGCTTAAGACTTTCTTCCTTGATAAAGCTTATTGTTAGGGCTGGCTCAGGTGAGTCCTGAACCATCCCTTCGTTATGCTGCTATAGGCCTAGACTGCCGGGGGACTTCCAATGATGCACTGAGCTCCTCTCTCCTCCTCTTTCTCTCCCTCTGTATGCAGGACCGCCATCAAGCATGTCAAGTTTGATATAGAATTGAGCATGTACAGTGAAGTAACAATGACCTCTTGTTTAACGGCAAAGCATGGAACTTCACTGCCACGCGACAGGTATGTCATTGAAGGAAAACTCACAAGCTTTACAACATAACATCAATGTGTTGAGGGTTTTCTGGGACAGTTTTAAAGTTGATATGGCTAACTTACTTGGAGTAGTACATCACAGCGGAAATCGTGTCATTTCCTGTTGCCAGCAGGTGGCACTATGAATTTGAGTGAATGTTGGCATATGGATGTGTTCAGGGCAGGAATATTATTATAAATGTAAAGTTTGGTGCAGATGTGAGATGTACGCTGAACAACTTCCTGTTTCTTGCAAATCATAGATTTCCAACGCTACCAATGGGACAACTTTGTACAACTTAATTGTCAATGGGTTTAGACTGCACAGTGAAAATCTGAATTCAATTGAATTTGAATTGAAAAATATCTGAGTGAGAGAGAGACGGACAGTGAGGATAAGATGACACAATGAGCGTTTGTGTAATCTCGTGAGACTTTGTGCAATTCAAACATGGTGGCGCGCAGCTAAACAAACATTTTATTAATCGGACAATCTGCAAATTTAAGCCAATAACAATCAAAACAATCCCATCGCTCTGGAGGACCTCGAAGATGAGTTTTTGGAGGACCTTAAAGTTTACATTGACCAGGGTTTTCACCAAGTGGTCATGGGGAAGCCCAAGAGAAACCGCACTGAAGACTCACCTATAGCTGTCTCCACGCAAAGCAGTGAGTTCGCAGACATCCTGGACTCAAACAAGAAACTGTTCAGCTTTGATGCCTGATTATTTTGGTGGAAGTCCTTCACGAAGAGATTCAGGCTCTACGGGAATCCCTGGAATTCAGCCAGAAACAGGCTGAACTTGCAGTGGAAAACGAAGGTGAATGAGGTTCGGTAAAATCTCTCACAGAGGGAATGACAGGGGTCTCCATGGAAAATAAAAACATTAGAGAAACGATCATCAATCTCCAGGCTCACAGTATGTGGGATAATCTGGTCATCTCAGGTATCCTGGGGCAGGCGGACGACGTCCCAGAAGAGACAGTAAAACGCTTCATTCAAAATCAGATGAAGCTCCCGTGGACACCGTGAAGAACATCAGCCTCCACCAGGTTCACCGCCTGGAAGGACAGCAGCCGGAAAATCAGAGGTCCAGGCCCATCGTCGCGAAGTTTGAACACTTCAAGCAGAAGGAACTGGTTAAAAGCAGCGGCAGAGAGCTGAGAGGAACAAACTTCAGCGTGAACGACCAGTTTCCATGAGAGGTCCTGGAGCGACGCTGAGTCCTGTTCCTGATAAGAAGGAGGTTTATTGGAGATGGATCAACCATTTTCCCTCCCCAGTGTCATGTGACTCGTTAGTGTTACAAGGTCTCAGGTATGAATAGGGAGCAGGTGTGTTAAATTTGATGCTCTGACACTCCCTCATACTGGTCAATGGAAGTTCAACATGGCACCTCATAGCAAAAAACTCAGAGGATCTGAAAAAAAGAATGGTTGCTCTACATAAATATGGCCTAGGCTATAAGAAGATTGCCAAGACCCTGAAACTGAGATGCAGCACAGTGGCCAAGACCACACAGTGATTAAACAGGACAGCTTCCAGGACAGCTTCCACAACAGGCCTCGCCATGGTCGAGCAATAAAGTTGAGTGCACAGGCTCAGAACTTTGAACATGCCAATAAATCCAGCAGATTCTTAGCCAACCAATTACAATTGAATAAAGAAAAAGAGATTTTTATAAAACCTTATACACATCACAAATTGATCCATCCAGCAAAGGTTAGATGATGAACAGATCAGGGCTCTGGATTTATTTGTTTCAATAGCTACACTCCATGAAGCCCTGTTACATATACCGAATAATAAAGCTCTTAAAAATGAAAGGAATTCAAACAGAAAATATACACCACAAGATAAGCCTTTATGCAGATTTATTACTTTTCCTCCTAAACTCACAAACTTTTCTTTGAGACAATCACACTTATGGATAAATTCTCATCCATCTCAGACTACTCCATTAACTGGAGTAAATCCATAGTTTTACCTGTAATGTGTGATTTCCAGAGTATATCTACCACACCGCTAAAGTCAGGGAATATTAAATATCAGGGTGTCAATATTTTCTCCAGGCTGTCAGAACTGAAAGGGATAAACTACATGCCTCTACGGATGAACTTGTGCGATGGACAAAATTGCCCATATCACTCAAGGGAGGAGTCACCACCATGGTCCTAATTAAAATCAATTACCTGTTTTTAATGTTATCCACCCAGCCCTCTGCTGTCTGGTTTAAATTACTGGACTCAAATATCTCTAAATTATTGTGGAAAAATAAACCCCCACGAATCAGTTTAAAAACGCACTACAATATATTTTAAAATGGATCAATCAGAGCCCACTGGACCACTCATGGACGGCCATATAAAAAACATTCTGTAAAGAAATTAAAGTTTCCGATATGCCATTCATCAGCTCCAGTTTCAAACATCATACCTGCTTTAAAAGTATTAACATGAGCACATCCCTAGCAGACTGGTGGGAATTTCTCACAATATCTAGGTCTTCACCTATCCCATGCAGACTTACTCCAATCTGGAACAATCCTGACATCCTGCAAAATAAGAAAAAACTAAAATCCCCATTGTGGTACAATAAAGAGATAAGACATTTAGAGCATGTCATTCAGGACTGTAACTTTATTCCATTCCAGGATCTACAAACGAATTTGGGTTGTCTGTGGTTGCCAAACTGATAGTTGCGTTGTTATTTATGCTTTTCATCGAGTTTATTATTTTAACTAATTGTCATTATTACACTTCCGAATTGCTGTGCTGTGTCATTTTGTTTGTTCTGCTTGACTATTTTCCTCCCGCATATGTTTTCTTTTCAGTACTGTTTGTTGTTGTTCGGCTGGTTGTCTCTCGTCTTTTTTTCTCCCCCATACCCCTCTCCCGGTTTTCCTGCAGGTATGGAGTGAAAGCTCACAGAGAGGGTCTGACAAAACTCTGTAGCGCTGACGGATCTCCTTAGAAGCTTGACAATGCTTTTCTTCATTTTAGTAGCCAACAAGGCTAACTGGCTAAGGTAACTCGATTTCTAAAAAACACTAAGGTGATTAGGCTATTGGAATGATCAAAACAAATAATACAATACAATACAAAATTGAACAGCAAATACTATTAACAGTATACAAAGGTAACTGTGAAAAGTGGCTAAAATAATGATGACACTGCTCTGTAAGGAGAGTGGTGGCAAGTTAGTGTAGAGCTGACAGTCAGCTGAGTGGTCAAGTAGTCAACTTTAACATAACACACACAAAACATTTATACATTTGACAGCTCTTTATGACGTTACAGTATTTATTTAATTCTACGAAAGGACAAAAATTAAGACCTTCGTTAACAAAATTTAAGACTTTGTAAATGAAATTCAATACTTTTAAGGCCTCATTTTGAGAATATTAAATTCAATACTTTTAAGACCCCGTGGGTACCCTGTATGATCACATTCCACATTTTATTGTGTGTCATGTAGTGTGGGACACTGATCTTGGTCTTGAGACGGTCTTGCCCTCCTTTGGTCATGGTCTTGGCTTGGGCTACATACACACTACTACGTTTTTGTTTGAAACAGAGTTTTAAAATGAAAACTATCTCCGTCCACTCCAGCGTTTTAGCTGCGTATCAGAATTGATTTCTGTCTATATTAAAATGACTGAAATGCATATCTAGTGGCCATTCACGTAAACTGGCAATGCACTTGCTGGTGTAAACAGGAAACAGACTGTCTACTCCACAGTTGCAGAAGATACAGCGAAAGAAGAAAGCCTACTACTACAGACGAACAAAGAATAGCAATGGCGAAGAACCACAACAGAGATTTTTTTGCATGGACTGACAGACGAGGTGTTACTGTTACTGAAATTAACACAGGAGTACAGAGCTTTGCATGACCCAATCAGGTAGCCAAATGTGAGTGTCGGCGTCGTCGTTTTTAAAGTCCTCCGTTTTCAGCTGTCCCTGGAGTTTTAGGTGTTCGGATTCACCGTTTTAGTCTGGAACGTGGAAAAAGGTCTGCGTTTTAAAATGAAAACATAGTTGTGTGGATGTAGCCTTGGTCTCAGTCCCTCAAAGTCTTGGTCTTGTCTCGGTCTCGATACACTCTGGTCTTGGTCATGACTTGGTCTCGGTTTGGGTGGTCTTAACTACAACACTACTACAGTGTGCCCCATTCCATAAAAGTTCTTAATGTCTGTTTTAAATGGTGTCATGGACTTGGTGGATAACACTGTGGTGGACACTGTATGATGCCATGACCACAACGTACCTGAATTTGATCTTCTGTTTCAGGATGTGTTCCATCCATGCCTCCATGAAAGCTGTCATTGTTATACTCAGTGCTTGGACACGGGCATCATCAGACAATGGTGCCACACCCTCTAAAACCTGACCAACCACAGTCTGAGCTGCAAGAGATGCATACTCACTGGGACTGCTGGGAAAACCTGTGCACCAACAGAGAAACAGAATGATCAGTACACAGTGAAATGGACCAAAACATTGGGTGAGAACTCCTTTGGAAGCCCAGTATTCTTGTTAAATGTTTTGACCTATGACCGGGCCCTGCATTGGGGACCAGGCTGTGCCGTCATAAATCTACTGGGCCCTCTGAGAGGGAACGCTGTTCTCTAACCCTGACCTAACCTAGCTTTAAGCTGCATTGAATTCACGGTGTTTTTTAGCACACAAAATCTGCTCTGAGATTAGTGGGCACCGTCTCCTTTATAAGCTGTTTTCATTTTCCATCATCACTTCCTGCCTTTAGCTGCCCTAGATCATGCTTGTTCAAAATTGCTTGCTGCCTGAGTTTTTCTCATTTTGCATCCAGTGAGGTTACTTCTAATTGCTTGCTCTCAGCAGATGCTACTGCTTATTTTACATTCGGATATAAATTCAGCAGATATTCAAGATATAGTATTGATATACTAGCTCATATACTAAGTTAAAGAGGTGGTATTATGCTTTTGGCTTTTTCCCTCTCCTTTATTGAGTTATATATCTTTTTTGTGCATGTAACAGGTTTGCAAAGTGAAAAAGCCCAAACTCCAGCCCAAAGGGAGTTCCCATCTCCCACAGAAAGCTCTGCTCTGAACCGCTTGAAAACAGCTTGTTTGTAGTCCAGCCCTTCACTTCCTTTACTTGTGACGTCACAATGAAAACGCGTCATAAAGCTTGCCAAGCGGCTAGCGGGGTCAGGCACGCCCTCAAACCAAGCTAGTCTGAGCGGAGGCCCTTTGGCTCGACTCGCCTTTGTTTGGTTTTCCATTGTAGAAATGTTGTACCTGTACCTGCTTCCAGGTACTTTTTTTCGTAGCACCTTACCTCCATCGAGGTTCTAAGCGAGCTGAGGGATACTAAAATGTAACGTGAAAACATGACAGACTGCTGATTGGTCAGAGAGAATATTCACTATTCACTGCATCATCATTGCGCGTGCCAGACAGAGGCCAGCAACAGAAAGTTTTATATTTTACAGTTTTCGTATGGAATTTAATCACTAAATCCACTTCTGAGAAGTTTTGACGTGAGAAATCAGCTGTGAAGATTTCGAATATTGACAGTTTTATGAAAAGTGATGGCGGAACAAAAATGTGCTTGAATATTTCCGGAGTTGAGGAGCTCCGCAAGTGGCTGCGGCCAGCCGCCCGCTCACAGAGCCCTCTGCTCCCGCCGTCACACAGACCCCTGCAGCAACAACGGCAGAGGAAAACACAGCTGGAAGGTTTTCATACCGCTTATCTGTCTTTACATTCTGAGGAATGTTGAAACGTTTTAACCGTAGACTGTATATATTTTAAGAGCTGTGTGGATGTGTCGCACTGAACATTACGTCGCAGCAGTTGTCATTACGTTGGCTAGGTTACGGTCGCAGTCTGAAGCGGCTTTGATTTGGATCACACTACCTTGTTTCTTATGACCCGCCCTTCTCTGCTTCTGATTGGCTAGTAGTCCTTACCTGGGAACTGTGCATGTGCAACTCCCAACAAAGATTTTGTACAAGTAAGATGCATCACTCTGTAGCTCAAGAGCGGAGCGTACAACACACAGGGTGAAAAAAGGAGCTGCAGCAATGTGCAGTATGAGAAAAATATGTGTTTTTTTCAAAATTAAACCATGTAAACCTGTTCTGGTACAACCCCTAATTAAGATTTTGAACCTGAAAATGAGCAGAATACCACCTCTTTAAACTATACCTCAACACAAAGGACATGTTGGATCCTCGCCTAACCATTGACAAAGATATTGGAGACTCTCCTCTATAACCAGTTTCCTCCTGCCTATTACTTTGCTTTGCCCCATTAAGGCTGTTCAACTCAATCCAACCCCCCCTTTGCTCTGTACCTGTCGTACAACATCCTTGTGTCTAAGTGCTGCCTGAGCCTGTAAAACTGCCTCCCTGATTTTCATTCGCACTGTGCCATCTGCTTGCAGCTGTTCACGGCACGCTCAGCATGACTACCTGGAAAAAGCTGCACTGCTTTACTTTACTAACTTTATGTGATCCCATTCAAACCCTAACATTTAGAAATGACCATAAAGAGTCATGAAGTGAACTTCTGGATGACTGAGGAATAGAACATGCATGTAGCAAAGCAGCACTAAACTTTAGGTGTTAAGTACTTCCGGGCTAATTGGCTCGAAGCCAGGTTTTCAGTGGCTTTGGGTGATGAAATGAAGGGAGGGCCATTCCAAAATTAACATCAACAGCCCTGCGATAGACTGGCGACCTGTCCAGGGTGCACCCCGCCTTTCGCCCGATCTCAGCTGGGATTGGCTCCAGCCCCCCTGCGACCCTGTATGCAGGATAAGTGGTTGACGATGGATGGATGACGGACATACAACAGCCCATATAATGTATTCCTTTAACATATCTTTCTGAGTCGTTGGGGTTCAGCAAATATCTGTTGTCTGAGTTTATGTCTTCACCATTAATAACAGTCAGAGTTCAGTACCTGCCCTGAGGCTGGGACTCCAGTGTCCAGAAGAAGGCATGGTCTGTTCAAAGATCACCCCTGAAATCCTCTTGCAGTCCCTGGAAAAGGTCTTCAGCACTAGACAAGAGAAGGTCTGATAGACAATGACACAGAGCAGTGGAATCAGAATCAGATGACATCTACATTCTTTGGTTTGCACAATGCCACAATCATGCTCATCTCGTTGTTATAAGTCTTGTAAGAAGAATTAATCCAAAAATATAAATGCATTACACATTTCTAGCCCATTGATAAAGCAGGTGTAAACTAACTAAGACCTGTAAGACCTGTAGAATAAATCAGACAGGTCACCTGCAGCATAGATACAGCCCTGTCAAGTGCTTCAAGTTGCTGTCTCAGCAGAAGCTGGTTGTGGTCATGAAGAATGGAATGATGGTCATTGTCTGAATCCATCATTAGGGACTTAGTCCGATGCACCATAATCTCTAAAGACCCTCTCAGCACCTGCAGAGACAAAGAAAGAATACATCACACAAACACACACACACACACACACGCACACACACACACTTTATCAAACTGATGCTGACTTGATTTCAGCACTAAAAAGCAAAAACTGAGATAAAAAGCAAGTTCATATTGGACTGGTGGCCAGAAATACAATGATAGCCCTAATCAATCACTTAAGTGGTCTGTTTGGGGTCCGCATGGCTACTTTAGGTTTTTCTTAATGCTTTTCACACAAAAATGGAGTTCTATGGCACAGGGGAATACGATATATCAATCTGTTAGTAGGATCACTTCATTGTAGGTCTTGTCTTTGCATTTGCATTTATTTTATATTGTTAGGCTTTTATTGATATTATTTTTTGATACTATTTATTGATATTATTTATTGATTCTGTTCTTTATCTACACTCTTATTGGTTTTTCATTACTAAATAATTGCCTTTTAAAAATATGTTATTTAAAAAAGAATAACTTCAGAACAGTAATCAAATTTTATATTTTATTATAACAAACTGTTTTCAGAGCAGCAACAAAAGTAAAGTTTACAGCAGCAAAGTCACTATATAAAATCAGTATCTCCCTGGAAACTAATGGAACATGTAAACTTGTGGATTCGGGGAGTTAATTAAAATATGTTTTCCAGTTTTTGGGATGTAGAGAAATGAAAACGTCATCGCACAGAGGCGTGTCCTATACCATAGGAACTGGCAGTATCCCCTAAACACGTAGACATAAGGTTTATGATTGTGAGATATAGTAGTTATGAGGCAAAATGTGCGTTGGTTCGACATCCCATTGAAATGAATGGGGTTTTTCCACGGTATTTGAGCTTCGATTTGCAATTCCTTATTATCAGGCTGCTCGAAAAAGTCCATTAAGACTCTTCAGCTGATCCAGAATGCTGCAGCACGTGTTCTGACAGGAACCAGGAAAAGAGATCACATTTCTCCTGTTTTAGCTTCTTTGCATTGGCTTCCAGTAAAATCCAGAATAGAATTTAAAATCATTCTTCTTACCTACAAAGCTCTTAATGGTCAGGCACCATCTTATCTTAAAGAGCTCATAGTACCTTACTACCCCACCAGAGCACTGCGCTCCCAGAATGCAGGGTTACTTGTGGTTCCTAGAGTCTCCAAAAGTAGACTAGGAGCCAGAGCGTTCAGCTATCAAGCTCCTCTCCTGTGGAACCAGGTTCCAGTTTGGGTTCAGGAGGCAGACACCATCTCCACATTTAAGAGTAGGCTTAAGACTTTCCTCTTTGATAAAGCTTATAGTTAGGGCTGGCTCAGGTAGTCCTGAACCATCCCTTAGTTATGCT
>NC_060168.1:6459074-6464207 GCF_021292245.1 Micropterus dolomieu | reverse complement strand
TCTCTCTTTCACTCTCTTTCTCTCTCTCTTTCTCTCTCTCTCTCTCTCTCACCCCAACCGGTCGAGGCAGATGGCCGCCCACCCTGAGCCATGGTTCTGCTCGAGGTTTCTGCCTCTTAAAAGGAAGTTTTTCCTTGCCTCTGTCGCCTAGTGCTTGCTCTTGGTGGGAACTGTTGGGCTTCTGTAAATATCATCACAGAGTACGGTCTAGACCTGCTCTTTTATGAAAAGCGCTGTGAGATAACTGTTGTTGTGATTTGGCGCTATATAAATAAAATTGAATTGAATTGAATTGAATTGAACTTCGATTATAGTGCCACCTTTAGCCCGAATTGCATCCAAGTTTTCAGGTATCATCAGGGGCCCATGGGGAACAAATTATCCAAATTTGATATCAATCGGAGTTGTAGTTACGGAGATATAAAATTAATATAAGTCATAGGGATATTTTTTTGAATAGCGCCAACTAGGGGCTAACTGCACCAATTTTGCACAGCCCCTCCAGGGTAGCATGGCACATAAGGTCCTCAAGTTTGGTGTTGATCGGCCATTCCAAACCTAAGATATGATGTCACTTCCTGTTTTTAGCGTTTTAGCAAATATTTTTATCAAACTTTCCTCTACAAATTTTATCAGCTTGGTCCAGAGATGGTCATGCTTATATAGTGCCCCTAATAATGGCGTCCCTAGCAGTTACCATCTAGGCTGCAGTAGTGGAATTAAACGAGAATGATTACAATAGGGTTCCCCGCTCCGCTGGCTTGGACCCTTAATAAAATAAAAGCCTCTTGCTAACTAGCGAATTGAGCATCATGGCCAGTGCAGAGAAGCCAGAGCTTGAAGACCCTCCCTTGTTGTTAAAGTCTCCTTTTTGGGAACACTTCGGTTTCCTAGTGAAATACAACAACAGACAAAGACAAGTCAATAAGATGAAAGCAGTGGGCTGACATTTCTCAGTACTGATCAGGTATGTTTCTGGCAACATGTCAAACTTGATAACTCACTAATGTTCTCAATGAATGAGAACGTCTTTGTGAGAAATGAAAAAAACAAATACGAGCACAGTGCAAACGCCAGACTTTAGACATCGTAAAAGTTTTTTTTTATCTGAGCAGGCCTTCTATTTGGAATTGATAATGCTCATAGACGGTATAAAAGAAGAAGAGAATGCTGCACTGTAATCCATATTTATTTATATTTTTTATTATATTTTATTAGCTATATGTGGTATTGTTTTGATATTAAATTTAGTGGAGAACTTAGTAGTAGTTTTCAACAGTATTTTATTTATTATTCTTTTTTAATTTATATAATTATATAATCAAGTTTGCTATCCAACCCCTTATTGTACCGAAAAATAAACCAAACAAATAAACCGAACTCATGACTAAACCGAGGTACATGCGGAACCGTGATTTGTGTACCGTTACACCCCTAGTGGCAACACTGAAGAAATGACACTTTGCTACAATGTTAAGTAGTGAGTGTAAATACCTAATTTGGACATTTTCACTTAGGGGTGTACTCACTTTGTTGCCAGTGGTTTAGACATTAATGGTTGTGTGATGTGTTATTGAGGGGACAGCAAATTTACACTGTTAAACAAGGGGGAAACTGTAGGATGTTATTAAATGTCTGTCCTCCAGCAGTAAGTGTGCAGTCAAACTTTTCCCACCAACTGAGGGGGGTGTGACAGGGCTGCAGTTTGAGTCCTACACTATTCAACATCTACATTAACGAACTGGCAAACACATTACTAAAGATATAGTTTCCCTTGATGGCATCGCCCTGGCCTCCAGCACCACTGTGAGGAATCTTGGAGTTATCTTTGATCAGGACATGTCGTTTATGTCTCACATTAAGCAAATTTCAAGGACCGCCTTTTTTCACCTACGTAATATTGCGAAAAATAAGGAACATCCTGTCTAAAAATGATGCAGAAAAACTAGTCCATGCATTTGTTACTTCTAGGCTGGATTACTGCAATTCCTTATTATCAGGCTGCTTGAAGAAGTCCATTAAGACTCTTCAGCTGATCCAGAATGCTGCAGCATGTATTCTGACAGGAACCAGGAAAAGAGATCATATTTCTCCTGTCTTAGCTTCTCTGCATTGGCTTCCTGTAAAATCCAGAATAGAATTTAAAATCATTCTTCTTACCCACAAAGCTCTTAATGGTCAGGCACCATCTTATCTTAAAGAGCTCATAGTACCTTACTACCCCACCAGAGCACTGCACTCCCAGAATGCAGGGTTACTTGTGGTTCCTAGAGTCTCCAAAAGTAGACTGGGAGCCAGAGCGTTCAGCTATCAAGCTCCTCTCCTGTGGAACCAGGTTCCAGTTTGGGTTCAGGAGGCAGACCCCATCTCCACATTTAAGAGTAGGCTTGAGATTTTCCTCTTTGATAAAGCTTATAGTTAGGGCTGGCTCAGGTGAGTCCTGAACCATCCCTTAGTTATGCTTCTATAGGCCTAGACTGTCAGGGGATTTCCCATGATGCACTGAGCTCCTCTCTCCTCCACTTTCTCTCCCTCTGTATGCAACCTCATCCCATTAATGCATGTTACTAACTCGACTTCTTCCCTTTCCCGTAGTCTTGAGCTTTCTCGTCCCTCTCCTCTCTCCTCCTATCACTTCCTGCAGGTGTTTCTGGCTCTGGAGCTGTGGAGTCTGGATCTGTGGTTGCGAGTTACCTGCTGCCCCGTGTTCCTGCTCGACACCCTCTGCTGCAACGACTATTGTTACTAGTCCTATTGTAATTATAATTATTAACATTGCGATTATTGTACTGTACCTCTGTGTGTATATTGTGTATGCTGCCTCTCTCTCTCTCCTTCCATCCCTCTCTCTCTTTCTCTCTGTTCCTCTCTTGCCCTCTCTTGCAGATGGCCGCCCACCCTGAGCCATGGTTCTGTTTGAGGTTTCTGCCTCTTAAAAGGAAGTTTTTCCTTGCCTCTGTCGCCTAGTGCTTGCTCTTGGTGAGAATTGTTGGGCTTCTGTAAATAACATCATAGAGTACAGTCTAGACCTGCTCTTTTATGAAAAGCGCTGTGAGATAACTGTTGTGATTTGGCACTATATAATAATTTAATTGAATTACAAAACTCTACAGCTCCAGGACTCTTTCTGATGGACACTAAAATCAAGTATTTACTCTACGCAGATGATTTGGTTTTACTGTCACCAACAAAACAGGGCTTGCAACACAGCATGGATGTACTCAAAATAATTTGTCAAACATGGGCACTGAAAATAAATCAACCAAAAAACAAAGTTTTAATCTTTCAAAAACACTCCAGGCTACAGGGAAACACCAACAATTTTACAATTGGCAACATCAAAATTTAACAAACAACTACACTTATTTAGGCATAACTATCAGTTCAACAGGACACTTTGGCTTGGCTGTGAAGGAACTTACAGAAAAGGCAAGAAGAGAATTTTATGCCATCAAGAGGTCATTCCAATTAGAGTTAGCAATTCAATCGTGGATTAAACTATTTACATCAATTATTGAACCCATTGCACTTTATGGCTGTGAGTTGTGGGGTCCATTCACAAAATGAAACTGCATTGCACCTGCATGCAGAGGTCTGCAAGAGTATCCTCTGGGTCCAGAGGAAAATGCCCAACAATTATTATCAAAATGCAAAAAAGAGCACTCAAACACCTGGCAACACCTAAAAATGAGTGATTCACACTCACTCCACTACACAGCTCTAAAAAGCCAAGAGCTGGAAAAAAGAAGGAGCCCACTGAACCAACTCGCCCTGAGACTCAGTGATTTAACACCAGCTCACATCACAGGGGCTCAGGACAGCAACACACTAGCCAGGACCATCAGACCCAACAAAATCACCGCCACTGAAAAGGAAAATTACATAAAGCACTGGAAAGAAGTCACTACAACACAACACAAACTACAACGCAATTCGGTCCTAAAACACAAATATACAACAACTGCTTACCTGAGCACACTAAAAAGACTAAAACACAGGAAAACCCTGACAGCGTACAGAATCAGTGAGCACAGCCTCGCCATCAAAAAAGGCAGACACAGGCAGTCCTGGCTGCCCAGAGAGGAGAGGCTGTGCTTGCACTGCAGTCTAGGGGATGCAGAGACTGAGTTGCACTTCTTAACCCAATGTACAAAATATACTGAAATTAGAGAATCAAATCAATTCAGTTTAGCTTTATTGGCATGAATGTCAAACAGCAATAACCAATTTTCATTCAGTAAATTCAACTCAATCCTCCCTGAGTTTCAAAACTACACAAATGAAGAAAAACTACAGCACATTCTGGGAGAGAACAAAGATTTGGCCGTACTGGCAGTATATGTAGCAGCCTGTCACAACCTGAGGGATGGCCAGTGAAGACACCAACTCCTTTTCTGTCTGGAATCATTACGTCAACTGTCTTATTTAATTTCAATTCTGTTCAACTTTATCATTCTGCTTTTATATGTGTATGTATGTGGCTTTGGGAATATTGTTGTCATCATGCTCATACCAATAAAGCTTTCTTGAATTGAATAGTAAACGCTTTTCATTAATTCACATAGTGTATATACATTTTTTGCTCATATATATTTTGTAAAATAGTATTAGACTATAATATTTTAGTGGTTTTATGGAATGTACTGGTACAGCAACAAATCTGGAACAAAATCACTAAGCTTCAATATGTCTGTGATGGTTCTCAGTCATCCAGGTCATAGTTATCCAACAAAGGTTGAGGTCAACCTTCATTGGATAACTATGAGGCTGAGGTCAAGGGCAACCTTCGTTGGATAAACTTCAATAGGTTTCAGCCTATTTGGATAGTAACACCACATCCATAATAACCCATCACTCAGACGCTATACAAAAATCCATGTTGTTGCCACATCACGACTTAAAGCTCATGAACATGCTGTTGGGAAGTCAGGAGAACGACTTCCCCTGGGAATGACATTCGAGGAGCATGTGAATACAGCATTATCCCTGTATCAGGACAAACAGGCTTTCTTTTGTGTAATGTAACTCTTTGTTCATCCACCGACTAAAATATATAAACTGATATAAATGAGTACCCTACTTTGAGGTCTCCCTGTGTGATGAGCAGGAACTTGTTGAGGCTCCATGAGGAGA
>NC_060168.1:6448537-6459054 GCF_021292245.1 Micropterus dolomieu | reverse complement strand
AGCACCTGGTCCGTACTCTGAATTCTTATCTGAATTTGCAGAGTTTTTGTCAACTTTAGTCCTTAAAACGGACAAAGTTATTATTGTAGGGGATTTTAATATTCATGTGGACGTTGAGAATGACAGCTTCAGTACTGCGTTTATCTCTCTGTTAGATTCCATTGGCTTCTCTCAGAGTGTTCATGAACCGACTCACTGTTTTAACCACACCCTCGACCTTGTTTTGGTGTATGGTATTGAAATTGAACATTTAGTGGTGTTCCCACAGAATCCCTCTTTATCCGACCACTGTTTGATAACTTTTGAGTTTGTATTGCTGAACTACACGCCATTGGGCAAAAATTTCTATACAAGATGTCTGTCTGATAGTGCTGTAGCTAAATTTAAGGATGTGATTGCATCAGCTCTAAATTCATTATCAAGTCACAAAGTAACGGAGGACTCCTATGCTAATTTCAGTCCCTCCCAAATCGATCATCTTGTTGATAGTGCTGCAGGCTCGCTGCGAATGACACTCGACTCTGTTGCTCCTCTAAAAAAGAAAATAACAAAACAAAGACGGTTAGCTCCATGGTATAATACTGAAACTCGCAAATTAAAGTAAATATCGCGGAAACTTGAGAGGAATTGGCGTTCCACCAAAGTGGAAAATTCTCGTTTAATTTGGCAAGATAGTCTTAAAACTTATAGGAATGCCCTCCGTAATGCCAGAGCAGCGTACTACTCGTCATTAATAGAGGAAAATAGGAACAACCCCAGGTTTCTTTTCAGCACTGTAGCCAGGCTGACAAAGAGTCACAGCTCTATTGAGCCAAGTATTCCCATAGCTCTCACTAGTTACGACTTCATGAGCTTCTTTAATGATAAAATTCTAACTATTAGAAACAAAATTCACCATGACCTGCCCTCAAGTGGCACCGACTTATCTCTAAACTCAGGAACCTTAGAAACAGCTGTAGAACCAGATATATGTTTAGACTGTTTTGCTTCCCTCAATCTTTACCAACTTCAATAATTTCTTCATCTAAACCATCAATCTAAATCATCGATCCTATTACAGAGACTGGAACATTTCATTTGCATTAAAGGAACCACTCTAAGTTGGTTTAAGTCCTATTTATCAGATCGATTTCAGTTTGTACATGTTGAGTACGATGAAGATACGATGAGTCCTCCATGCACGCCAAAGTTAGTCAAGGAGTTCCTCAAGGATCTGTCCTCTGACCAATCCTGTTCACTTTATATATGCTTCCTTTAGGCAATATTATCAGGAAATATTCCATAAACTTTCATTGTTATGCAGATGATACTCAGTTATATCTATCGATCACGCCAGATCAAATCTAATCAGTTAGCTAAACTTCAAATGTGCCTTCAGGATGTTAAAACCAGGATGACCTGTAATTTTCTAATGTTAAACTCAGATAAAACTGAAGTTATTGTTCTGGGGCCCAAGCACCTCCGTGATGCATTATCTAAAGATATAGTTTCCCTTGATTTCATCGCCCTGGCCTCCAGCACCACTGTGAGGAATCTTGGTCTTTGATCAGGACATGTCGTTTAAGTCTCACATTAAGCAAATTTCAAGGACCGCCTTTTTTCACCAACGTAATATTGCGAAAATCAGGAACATCCTATCTAAAAATCATGCAGAAAAACTAGTTCATCCATTTGTTACTTCTAGGCTGGATTACTGCAATTCCTTATTATCAGGCTGCTTGAAAAAGTCCGTTAAGACTCTTCAGTTCTGACAGGAACCAGGAAAAGAGATCACTTTTCTTCTGTTTTAGCTTCTCTGCATTGGCTTCCAGTAAAATCATCAGAATTTAAAATCATTCTTTTCACATAAAAGCTCTTAATGGTCAGGCACCATCTTATCTTAAAGAGCTCATAATACCTTACTACCCCACCAGAGCATAGCGCTCCCAGAATGCAGGGTTACTTGTGGTTCCTAGAGTCTCCAAAAGTAGAATGGGAGCCAGAGTGTTCAGCTATCAAGCTCCTCTCCTGTGGAACCAGGTTCCAGTTTGGGTTCAGGAGGCAGACACCATCTCCACATTTAAGAGTAGGCTTGAGACTTTCCTCTTTGATAAAGCTTATAGTTAGGGCTGGCTCAGGTGAGTCCTGAACCATCCCTTAGTTATGCTGCTATAGGCCTAGACTGCCGGGGGACTTCCCATGATGCACTGAGCTCCCCTCTCCTCTACTTTCTCTCCCTCTGTATGCAACCTCATCCCATTATTGCATGTTACTAACTCAACTTTTCCCCTTTCCAGTAGTCTTGTGCTTTCTCGTCCCTCTCCTCTCTCCTCCTATCACTTCCTGCAGGTGTTTCTGGCTCTGGAGCCGTGGTGTCTGGATCTGTGGTTGCGAGTCACCTGCTGTCCCCGTGTTCCTGCTCGACACCCTCTGCTACAACTATTGTTACTAATCCTACTGTAATTATAATCATTAACATTGCAATTATTATCATTAACACTACTGTAAATATCTGTACCATATTTCTATAGCAACATCACCTTTACTGTCTGTGCCTCTGTGTGTATATTGTGTAGGCTGCCTCCCTCCCCTCTCTCTCTCTCCTTCGATCCCTCTCTCTCTCCCCCTCTCTCTCTCTCTCCCTCTCTCTCCTTCACCCCAACCGGTCGAGGCAGATGGCCGCCCACCCTGAGCCATGGTTCTGCTCGAGGTTTCTGCCTCTTAAAAGGAAGTTTTTCCTTGCCTCTGTCGCCTATTGCTTGCTCTTGGTGGGAACTGTTGGGCTTCTGTAAATAACATCATAGAGTATGGTCTAGACCTGCTCTTTTATGAAAAGCACTGTGAGATAACTGTTGTTGTGATTTGGCGCTATATAAATAAAATTGAATTGAAACTGAATTGAACTTCGGCAGCGGGTGGGCATGTGTGTGAGGCTACCACTTCACCTCACTCTAACAGGGACACTTGCTACTTATGATTACTGATAGGCTGTTTCTGCTGCTCCCTCATGTTTAAATTGAGATTTACAAGAAATATTTTATTACTGTGTAAAGGGAATACTGCTGGTAAAAAGCACCTTATTTGTTTAAAGTGTTTGCAAACCACATGTTATTGTACTCAATTTTGTGCATAACTATATGATTTGAAAAATTTGTAATCGCGGTTAATTGCAGAAAATCATGCAATTAAAAAACTTCATAAAGGAGCTGAAGCTCCCAGTTAACAACGTGAAGAACATCGGCTTGCATTGGGGGCATCGCCTGGGAGGACGGCGGCCGGGCAATCAGACGCTCAGGCCCCTAGTCGTGAAGTTTGAATACTTCAAGCAGAAGGTAACCTACTGGTTAAAGGCCGTGGCAGAGAGCTCAGATGGTTTGAACTTCAGCATAAGTGACCACTTTCAATGGAAGATCCTGGACCAACGCAGAGTCCTGTTCCCGATAAGGAAGAAGGTTATTGGAGATGGATCACAAGCTGTCATCGCATTGGACAAACTTGATGGCCAGTTGTACCGTGACCGAGACACCGCTCATACATACTTTACTAGGAACCAAACCCAGCAACAGGTGAACTATATTACTGTGTGATTAACACCCTTTTTTTCTCTTCCCCTGTAATTACTCCGTGATGTATGTGGCAGGTTAATAGTTATAATATACAGTGCACATCTCTACAGTATACTGTGGTTATCTGACTAGACTGTCCAATACTGTTATGTGTATTTTCCTCTGTTTTTGTTTCGCTACTTCTTTATTTTGTCAATGCTGCTCTTCCTCCGCTATTTATACATTGAACAGCTGCGCTATTTTTAAGCAGTCAGGCACACCGCTAGCACACACAGACACACGCAGGTTTTCATATCCCACACACATTTAACCTTCAAAACCCCAATGTCCAAGCAGATCAAATGTTCATTCAAATAAATTAAATCTTTCAGATTCAACTAGATGTCCTCCGCGGTAAGAAAAAAACAAACAAAAAGATTCCAGGTGAAGCGTCACTAGACGCCACAGTCATTAATATTCCACAGTTAATTTACGCAACCTCACCACAGTCTGTTTAGCCGATGGGATGATGCAGTAGCACAGAAAAATCCCAACATGTAGGCTAATCCACCGAAAAGAGAGATTCCTTTGTTGAGTTCCTCTGGCAAGCCTGTAACAATGAACCAAAGACACACACAAAGCATGTTCACCATCACATTAAAAGCTGTACATGAAAGCAGAATAGGTGACTATTGCATTGGAATGTAGGCTACTCGGAGTTGGTTCAAGGGAAAAGAAATTAAATTTTTAAGCCACCTAAATAATCTACAAGCAGACATTGTCTTACTTGTCATTGTCTTATCCAATACATCCAATACAGCCGAACTCCAAACTCACCTCACCACAGTTTCCTCACTCATACAAAGGTGTCACCATTATGATAAACAGAAAAACACACTTCAACCATAATACCACTGTAGATCCAGAGGGTCGATTTATTATTCTTAACATTTCTATTCAAATGATTGATTTATGCATCGCCAATATCTGTGGCCTGAATGTTAACGACCTCTCCTTTTTTTCATGCTTTCTTCACCTCACTCTCTGCTCACTCAGACACAGCTCTTATAAAAGGAGGGGACTTCAACCTGGTATGTAATGCAGCAGTTGACAGGCTCAGTACAGCAGGCAGTCACCATATTTGAAAATCAACAGAAACCCTTAAACAATACATGAGCGATTTCGGTCTTTGCAATGTTTTTGTTCCCACAACCCCACTCTTAGAGAATATACCTTCTTTTCACCAGTCTACCACTCATCTTCTCACCTAAACAGACACCTCAGACACTCATTCATCACTATCAGCAATCACGCACTGATTTCTTTTTCACTCTGAAAAAAAAAGATTCACACCACCAACTAGAAATTGGAGACTTAAAACATCATTGCTTAAAGACCTAGATTTTATTAGTCATTTCAAAAAGGAGTGGACAATATTTTATGGAAACTAATGACCTGCCAGGAATCTCACAGTGTCTTCTTTGGAAGGCAGCAAAAGCAGTCATGACAAGTAAAATAATCTCCTACTCATCATACAAAAAAAGATAGATCTTGTGAGTTAAAGCTAGAACAAAAAATTAAAACATTAGAAGCTTCCTAATGCTGCCTACCCACAGGAACACATGTTGAACGATCGGAGAATTTAACTTTGAATAAAATGAAATTATTCATTAAAAGATTCAATTCCTGTTGCAAAGACTACACTTGGAGATCTTTGAACGTGGCAATAAATCCGGCAGATTCCTAGTCAACCAATAACAGTTGTATAAAGAAAAATAACAATTTCCTCTATGGAGGACTCAGTTGAGAAAATGTATTATTTATTAACATGAAATAACTAATACATTTTAGAGATTTTTATAAAAACATATACATCGCAAATTGATCCATGTAGCTCTAACATCGATGCATTTCTGAACAATATAGATTTGCCAAGGTTAGATGATGAACAGATCAGGACTCTGGATTTACCTGTTTCAATGGCTGAACTCCATGAAATCATCTTACAAATGCCGAATAATAAAGCCCCTGGGTCAGACTTCTACAAGGGATTCTGGGAAACACCTGCAGCCACTTTTTATAGGGTGGTACAGTCAGGGAATATTAAATATCTGGATGTCAATTAGGGCTGTACGTAATGATTATTTTTCAAGTTGATTAATCTAACAATAATTTTTTCGATTAGTCGATTAATCTAACAACTAATTTTGTGTATTCTAAAGAAAAAAAGTTGCCTAGTATTCGATTAACATACCAATTTATCCAAAATAAATATCAAAAACATGTCTAATCAATAAATCAATATATTATTCAATCATCCTGATGAGGCACATTAGAATAATGACAATAGTAGCATATCTTAAAATCAATCCAATTTCCACAATAACAGACATTAATTAGGCTACTTTGCATTAAACTTTAAATGTTTCTGACATGGATTTATTTCAATATTGGTAATGCAGTATGATAATTAAATGTTTTTCTGCATCAGTGTTGGGCCAAGAAAATAAATAAAATAATTAACAGACTGTGCAGACAGTCACAGATCGTCTATAATGTTAAACGGCCGAACGTTAGATGACACGCTGTGTAATGTTACGTTACCATGACAGCAGTGGGGCAGAAATTAATTTTAACATGAAGTTGAAGAAATACTAAGAAAATACATTTTAATGGACTCGTGCTGATAATGTGCCGTGCTCGTGTGGAGACAGAAAGTCAACATGATTTGCAGTGCTGCCGTCAGTGCTCCGGGATACTTTCGCTTCACATGTTCAGTTGTGCTGCAGTGAAGCTGTTTTCAGTTCAGAGCTCACGGAGCAGCACGTTGTCCAATGTCTGTCTGAAATACTGTCAAACTTTAGACGGTCAAAGGCGCGGTTTTGTAACTGGAGCTTGTCCGGGGAAATCCCACTAACACCGGATGCAGCGACGCTTTGACGCACGAAATGCGAGTCGACATATTTTCGTAACCGACTACATCGATAAATTGCCCCAGCCATAGTGTCAATATTTCCTCCAGGCTGTCAGAACTGTCATGGCTAAACTACACGCCTATACTCAAAACAATAGAAAACATTTCAATCATGGGAAGAGTCGCCACCATATGATGGTCCGCCCAATCTTCTGCTGTCTGGTTTAAGTCACTGACACGAAATATTTGTTCTTCTCTAACCACAAGTCGGATTGATATGAAACTTGAGCCAAATTGTTTAGGATGGTCACCTGACTCCATGGACCAAAGTTCACCCAAATATGACCATAGGTGGCGCTGTTATAGCAGATTAAAATCGTCACAAAAATTCCCCTTGACTTACATGTATTTTATATCTCCTTAACCACATGTCCAAATGATACCAAATTTGGGGCAATTGTTCCCCACGGGCCCCTGATGACACCTGAAAAATTTGGTGCAATTTGGCTTAAAGGTGGCACTATAATCTAAGCTTAAATACTGTTAAATCCCATTCATTTCTATGGGACTTGGAACCAAGCACATTTTGCCTCATAACTACGCGCCACTACATAGCACTTTCATAAACCTTATGTCTGCGTATTTGGGGGATACTGCTGATTCGTATGGTATAGGACACGCCTTTGTGCGATGACGTTTTCATTTTGCTCAATCGCAAAACATGAAAAACCAATTTAACTAACTCCTCCGAAGCTGCAAGTACAATCGGCACCAAACTTGGCACAGACCAAGCTGATGAAAGTTTGGAGCGGAAATTTTGATCCGACAAAAAATGTCCCAATTATAAGCTAACAAACATTTGCGAAAAAAAAGCTAAAAACAGGATGTGATGTCATATCTTAGGTTTGCAATGTCCGATCTACACCAAACTCGGTGACCTTATCTGTCTTGACCTCACGAGGGGCTGTGTGAAATTTGGTGTCAATCGGCCTCTACGTGGCGCTATTATTCGTATATCAATTAATCCTCCCAGAGACATACATTCATTTGACATCTCCATAACCGCAAGTCCCTTTAATTTCAGACTCGTTTATTCAACGCGGGCCAACTCGTGAGGAGGGTGGCTGGCGCCGGGAGGCTTGCACCCCGCTTACAACTGCTTGCAGTTCTAGTTAACTTTTGTTTTGTCTAGTGATTCCAGTGATTACATAGAACTACCAGTTTTCTCCCAATACGTTAATATACAGCCTATTACAATATACATTTCAAAGTTTAATACTATAAATGAACATGTAAAAAGAAAAAAACTTTCAATAAATGTTTTTAAAGTGCATGAATAAATCCAAAATTGTAACCCCAACCCTGGGTCGTCAGTGCGCATGTGTAAGCGTAGCGTTCATACAGTCTATGGCGTAGCCAAGTGGCAGAAGAGGAACACTTGCTGAAGAGATGGAGCGGAGCCCCAGCTTCACTGGTGTTGTGCCAAGTTGCCCGCAGCTCGCGGGACTTCGGATCGGATAATTTATCACCGTTGATGAATCACACAAAGATTATTATATAATTTTTAAATAGCCGGATACTTGAAATAGACCCTTGAGTAACCGCGACGTGCATGCAGTTGATGGCAGCACGGCATGCAAGCTAAACTCTGCACAAGACCGGTGAATGGCAGGCGAGAGAGAGAGAGAGAGAGAGATAAGGGTCAGAGGGTCAGTTTAGGTGAAAATTTACAGTGTAAGTTTTCCCCCCCAACAGGTATCCAAGAAGTGGGAAAATCTCAAGAAAAATATAAGGTTAAGCAGAGACCAGTGTGGCTCTAGCTTGGATTATATGGATGGATTCCTGAGATTCTTAACTTGCAAATAGCCAAGGAGATCTATAAACGTTGAAATCTTGTAAATGTAATGTAGACATTGTTTGTGCATATTCACATATACACTGTCATAGTAATATTTGTTATATTTATCTATATATATATATATATATATATAATATTAATAAATTGTAATATTGTTAATATTGTTATAAAATATTTTGTGAATAAATAACATGTAAACTATCTGTAATTATTTGTAAAAAAAAAAAAAAGAAGCAACATTGTAAAATCACATAAACATCCATGAGAAGCTATGAGCAGCGGTACCACATACCACGAAAGATTAAATCATGACGATATTTCTCGTCAGGTAAAAAGCTGTCTTGTGAGACTCACGCAACTGACATTTTTCACATGCTGTCAAGCCACACATTAATTTCTCATGCAGTGAAATACAAATGTAATTACAACTGATAAGATAGACTCAAAACGAATCAACTCTGCCCAGCTGATGCACTGTTCTGCACCCCCACAGGTCTTTACCACCCCCTACTGCCATACAGGTGTAAAAGCAACGTGATGTTCTGCTGTTCGCTTCCATTGGAATTTGAGAACCTTATAGCCTATCAGCTTAAAGGCCGTCCCTCAGAAATCCCATGATGCATAGCGGTGACGGTAGTTTTGTTAAAATCTACTAAAAAGCCTCCTATTTGCTTGAAATACAATTCTCAAACACGAAAGGCTACATAGTAGTGATGTGCGATACCACTTAATTCCTATCCGATCCTATACCAAGTAATACCCAGGCTGGTATTGCCGATACCAATACTTTTTACTTTTATTATATTTTAATGTGTATTTTTTCAATTTCCCTGTTGCTTTTATGTTTTATCTAAAGCACTTTGAATTACTTTGTTGTTGAAATGTGCTATACAAATAAACTTGCCTTGCCTTACATATTTTATTTCTAGTTTAATGTGACCTCTCCCGTTTCTGTATTTATGAGAGAAATAAGGAGTAGGCTGTAGCCTTACCAATTCAAAATAATAGCTGCATAATGACAAGACATCAAACTACTGTCATATTCTTTAATTATAGCCTAATAAAAATATCCTGCTCAGAACTGCCGCTTCATAACATCATCCTATTATTTTGACTTAATCTCAGATGTTTAACGAAGTTTGCGGTATTGCCAAAGTATTTCACTGTCTTTGCTCACACATCACACACAGTGTCATTATTACATCCACAGCTAAATACAGCCAGACGTGACTGTTTCTACAGTCAGCCAGAGTCAGTATTCAGTTGCGGGAAATGTAAAGGGCTAAAGCGACTCACTTCTAAGAAGAATCTCCGTCACAGAGCCGTAGCGCAAGCATGACTTTGACAGGCGGACGGAAATGTAGTTCCTATGAACCAGGTATAATTAGACCATGCTGGTGACAGTAAGATACTTATAATAAAACACACACTCACTCCAAAGGACTGAGTTTAGATATCGATCCTTTTATATGAGTATCGATCCTGGAGCAGGAAACGTTGGTATCAGAAATATCGATACTTTAGGATCGATCCGCACATCACTACTGCCTGGTTTGCTTTTATTGACAAAGTATACCTAATGCACAAATTCACCTCTTGATCTCTACTAAAATACAAAGGCGTAACATTAACTTCTCATAACGCATCAGTCGTCACTCCAGACACCCTGATTGATCTTAAACACAAGTTTGTGAATTATGACGAGACGCCATGACACGTGATGACAAAATCAGACACTATAGTGAGAAATAAAAACGTTTTCGGACTAAAAAACAAAACAATTGCCAAAAGATTTCAAGTCGTACACGAAACGCAGAGTTTTTCCTGATCTGAGAACTTTACCATACGGTTTTTGAAATGGCTGGTAGAGAGACTGTTGACTTTGATTTTAGACTAAAACACCCTTTTAGTCTAAGTGTGTCAGGTCCTTCAAACAGCGGTAAAACATATTTTGTGAAAATGTTGATTGAAAATGCTGAAAAGTTCATTTCAAAATAGTCTGAAAATGTTGTATACATTTATTTGTGTTGGCAACCATTGTATGACCAGTTATCGAAAACTAGAAATGTGAATTTCGTTGAAGGCTTGCCATCGTCTTTATGCGATGATACATTGTTGCCTGTTGATAAAAACAATTTGTTGATTATTGATGATTTAATGAATGATGCTAGCAATAACATTGAGGTCCAAAATGTGTTTACAAAATATGGGTATCATAGAA
>NC_060168.1:6438116-6448517 GCF_021292245.1 Micropterus dolomieu | reverse complement strand
TGTTTATATCTAGTTCAGAATTAGTTTTTTCAAGGCAAAGTTAGCCGTACTATTAATTTGAATACCAATTATCTTGTTTTGTTTAAAAATCCCAGAGATAAATACCAAATCATGCTAACGGCTAATGTTTCCTGGGAAGAGTAATCTTTTTATGGCTTGTTGAAGACGGTTACTTGATGATTAATTTTAAAGCTAAGACTGACTTGCTTTCAGACCTGCCTGTTGTGTATGTGCCTAAGAGAAAGTAAATAAACATGTCTGATCGCATTAAAAGAAACTTGTCTTTATTGCAAACTTTGCACGGAGCATCTCCATCTCAGAGAGTGAATATTATTAAATCTGCATCACCAGACCTTTTGGTAGCCTTATGCGAAATAGCTTACAATGTTTTAAAAGGTAAAATTCCTTTAAATAAGACACAGTATCGAAAATTTAAAAAGAAGACTGCTCGCCAATAAAAAGGTTTGCGCTTCAAAGAAAAAGAAGACGATGCTTAAACAGTCGGGCAGTTTTCTTCTCCCCATCCTGAGTATCACTGTGCCTTTTATAACAAGTCTTATTGGTTCAAGACAAGCTTAGTTATGGAGTATGCCCAAAAAATGTTTCTGGTACCTAAACAACAGCTTGATATTTTTAGAAGACCTCCGGCACACGAATCTATTCAAGAAGCTGTTGAAAATGATTTGGATCTTACTGTTAAAGACATTCTAGATCAAAAGACTGAAAATCTTCATGAAAAAGCAAAATAATATTCCATCACATTGCAAAGATTTCTCACCATGGTAAAACAAGGAGAAAAAGACCAGAACACACTAACTTTGTCAATGCCGGTCGCTGAGGATTTTCACTCTTTAGAGCAAAAGAATCACGCAGGAAGAGATTTTGTTTTTAAAAACATGCCAAAAAACAGCAGGAATAAAGGTCAGCACATTTTGGATAAAACGTCCTCCTCAAAAAACTGAGGCTGGACTGAACGTGGGGAGTTTGTGTTTAACGGTAATGTTATTAAAGGGTCTCGTGTATGATTTGATAAGAGGAGTGACTGCTTCTCACAATGTGTCTGACAGCCAGAGACCTACAGGTTGGGATGAATATCTGCAATCATTGGCTATATTGAATGTACCTTTATCAGTTGTACCAAATCAACAGGTCAAAAGAAAAATTGACGAGATTAAGAGAAAGACTTCTGGAGAATCTTCTCCTCTTATTACTGGACCGCCATCTACACCTCTCGTTACCAGAGGGCATCGATTAGTAAACAATGAAACATTTTGATAATGATTCACACACAGCTTCCAATATTATTATACACATTTAAAAGAATCTGATACTTGGACACACTGGTTACTTTCTGCATAATTATTTTGTCCACATGCAACCAATCGTATTTTTTTCACAAATTTGCACTCCATAAAATCATTGCATGACAATTTATTACTATATTTAGTCATTACATTGTCATAAGATAACCCTCTATCCATATGGTAAAGAAAAAACACACAATGCTGACCGCACACTACAGGACCCACATCTTGCACTTGTCTAACAGAATGTTACATGGACTTACAATTACTGTTGAGAAAGACAGAAAAGGATTCAGGAAAATGTGAGTATATCGGAGAGTTCCCAAAACTGTCAAAGAATGATCCCACACCCTGCTTTTCAATATAGATAGCAACCCAGTGTTGTCCTCCCAGGTGGGAGGGGTCTGTGTTTACCACCAACATGGCGGGTGTCTTTTTAATAACTGATTTAGGAAGTTAGAAAGTTAGAAAAAGTCAATGAGAACCTGTCTTCTTGATGATATCTCAATTATAGAATCATATGTGGCGTAAATAACCGCATTTATTGTGTGTTGAAGCAGAGTTCTAAAACGAGCCTCTAATCTAACACTGCCGTTTTTAATGAGCAACATAT
The DNA here is from genome assembly GCF_021292245.1 of Micropterus dolomieu. Taxonomy (NCBI): domain Eukaryota; kingdom Metazoa; phylum Chordata; class Actinopteri; order Centrarchiformes; family Centrarchidae; genus Micropterus; species Micropterus dolomieu. The sequence goes on along the minus strand of NC_060168.1, from coordinate 6,446,600 downwards.
GGTCTTCTCTTTTCTTTCTAGATAAAATCTTTTCTATTTTAAATGTTTTGTTTTTATCTATAAAAACTTTTTGCATCTCTTGCTCATAAAATGTCCCCTGTAATATATTATAGTCTTTTAACCTGTGAACAGGAGGGTCCCCTGAAACGCATTCCTTTACAGCGAAATATTCATCAGTATAATTTTGCTCATAACCTTTTTTAAAAGGGCCGCGTAGTTTCGAAATTCTTACAGTATCGCCCACCTCATATTTAAAATGAAATACTCTTTTATCTTTTGTTTTATACAAGTTGTTAAATACGATATCTTCATTGTCTTTTGTTACATCAATCGGTTTCATTTTAATACTACGATGATAACTATGATTGTAGGAGGTGACTAAATCCTGCAATATATCTACGTATCGTTTAGAATTATTGGCTGTTAAATAACGCCACATTTTAGATTTCAGAGTCCTGTTAAAGCGCTCTACTACAGATGCCTTAGTCTCATTTGATGTGGCAAAGTGTACGATACTATTAATTTTTATTAACGCCTCGAAATCTTTGTTTAGGAACTCTTTTCCCTCGTCTGTTTGAATTTTATGCAGTATTCTACCTTCAGCTAAGACATAAAGGACGCTGTGACGCATTTACCACTCTTATTTTTAAACAACGCACCCATGTGTATTTTGAAAACAAATGTATACACGTTAATAAATAGCGTACCCCATCATTTTCAGCAGAATAAGCGGACATGTCAACTAGATCTAGCTGTAACTGCCAATCTATTGAATTCACTAAAACCTTTTTTCTCTTAAAATGCACCGGAGCCGTCTTGTGTAGAGTATAGGCATCTTGCTTCATGAGCCAGTTTTCTATGTCTGAATCTGCATACCGAACTCCAGTAGTGTCAAATATGGCCTTTTTAAGTTTTTACATGTCTCCGTAACCCCTACATTTTCTGTCGCATAGTATATATTCCTCATCACCTCCTCCATGATCTTTGTTACAAAGACTGACACTTCAACGTCTGTGTTCAAGTATTTTATTTCCAACGACATACGGTACATATCTGTCAGCAATGATTAAAAGAATACACTTTTCAGAAAATCAGTACAAGCACCTATGTTTTTACAAACCAAAGATTCAGCTAAGCAATACATCACATCAGCAACATCGACATTTTGTTTTCTGGTTAGCATTAAAACACACAAATCAATGCTAAAAGTACAAAAACAAAACACATGACCCATATGAAAATCATTATTGTTCACAGGAAAAACATTTGCTATATCGAGTAGAGTAGATTTCACATCTGCATATTTATCCGCTGTCATTTGCACCATGGTACGCCATCCAGAGGTCATTTGTCTAACACATTCTGTCTGTTTGTCAAATCTAGAACAACATAGTGTCCTATCTGTGTCACATGTCGCATTGTTAACAGCTTCACACAACAGAGCTCTCATCTTATACACGATGTATCTCTTTTTGACATAGTTTAGTAGACTAGACACATTCCCCATTGTTTTCAGTGTTGTTCCCCTTTCCAGATGTCCAGACATTCCTTAACTACTGTGCTCACACTGTCCTCCACTCTAACTACCCGTTTAAGCGAAGCAATGAGAAAAGGGTTCCTCAGCCCAATCCGTAGAGCAGCTGCTGCAATGTCTCGAATACTGCACTCACACGTAGGACGTACTTTTGAGCATCAGTGAAATTTTTGTTAAAAAGCTTCTGCGTAATTTCCCCCTTATGTCCTTATGTCCTAATATAAAAGGGTAGCGTGTCAATGCATGTGTGAGGTTGTTTTCTGCACCATTCACCTGTATAAGCGCAGTACACACATGTTTGCTTAGCTTTTTGCTGCAGTATATTGTATAAATAATAAGCTACGGTTACCTGTATAATACTGCTAGCAGTAGTGTTAGGAGATGTGTTCTTGTCGCAACAGTCCAGAGTGTTCAAACATGCACCCTTAAACGGCTTGACCCTGCTCTTGTCCTCTTCTAGTTTTTCTTCAGGAACGAGAAATGTTAAATTTCTTTTCAATTCAATTCAATTTCAATTCAATTTTATTATTATAGCGCCAAATCACAACAACAGTTATCTCACAGCGCTTTTCATAAAAGAGCAGGTCTAGACCGTACTCTGTGATGATATTTACAGAAGCCCAAAAGTTCCCACCAAGAGCAAGCACTAGGCGACAGAGGCAAGGAAAAACTTCCTTTTAAGAGGCAGAAACCTCGAGCAGAACCATGGCTCAGGGTGGGCGGCCATCTGCCTCGACTGCTTCTGCAGTTCTTTGCCATAGTCATCCACCCATGAGTTATCGACAACATCTTCCTGGAGTAATGGAAAATATTTAGGGGTGCTTGATAGACCCTAACCTGCTGCACATGTCCTGGTACCTGTACAAAACATTTTAATTAGAACAATGTCAATGTCGGCCCCGTTATGGTGGTCTTTGAGGTTTTCTGCGGTATTGTTTGTTGTTCATCTTCCTTGTCCTCAGGACTAAAAAGTTTTCTTTTGATCCCTGCATTGCGAACATAAGGTTTATACCATCTGAATAATTTATCAATGTGTGAGAAGACTTAAAGGGTTCTATCCCATTCTCCCCACTGGACCACAAAGAAGGTGCTGAACCACGTCTCCCACTCTCCCACTCTTTAGACGTGATGGGGTAGCCTTTTTGTTGCTCTGGGGTCCCCATCCTTGCATTTTGAATGATAGAATCGTCCTTGCACAATCTAAAAAAGATGTAGGATTCTGGGTCGTAGACTTCAAAGTCTGTCTCTACACGATAGAGCTTTCCTGGCACAGACCCGCACCATTGTGTGGTATAGACTCTTTCTGAAGCACTCACATCTTTACAGACTTTGTTTCTGAAGTAATTCCAGTCTTTGGCTGAAAAACTAATGTGCAGTCTGCTTTCACAACACCCCTCTTCACCTTTTGTTGTTCAACGTCATTACGAACGAATACATTTTTTAATTAATTTATTTTTTTTGTAATTATTTTTTTTTTCACGTGCACGCCTGTTACATGCACAAATGTGCATGTGTGTGTGAGTGAGTGCAGGGAGATGTTGAGACAGGTGCAAAGCAGGTACATTTACAAATAATAATAAAAATAATGTCCATGGGTATTAAAACATGCTTTCACAGGGCAGTATGAAGATGGTATTTTTGTGTTGGGGGTTTGGTGGTCATCCCCCAAGAAGATGTTTAGATTTTCCAATAAAGAAATATGCAATTCCTCCTAATTTTGGAACATTGTTATTACCACATCTGTGAATAATAAGTTGGAAAATCTAGAGCAAATTTGAATAAACTACACCCCAAAGCTAAATTTTCTAAAGAAGTCTACTAGGTTTGAATTATAACCTGATGATTGATCTGGAAAAATTCATGTGGTTAGTTTTGATGCTCTCCACAATGATTTTACATTCACGGCGCAGCACCAAGCTGTTTTGAGCCTCACCACCTTAATGGCAGGAAAACCCTGTTAATATGACCTCAGAATCATTACACATAGGACTGTTCATGTTTGCCTTTTGTGTCTTAATTTACTGCTTTATACATTTGTAGAAATTAACATAAAAAATAGGCAACATGAGAACCACATCCCTTGTATAATTACAAGCATTTTATTTGTACATTAAAATCCAAAAGAACAATCTCATCATTAGCTTAAATTGACTAGTTTGCATCCCTAATTTGCTTTAATGATACTAACCTCAGCTCCTCCATGGTCAACACCTTCCTTTCATTATAATTTAATTTAACTATCGAGATGTACAGTATGTGTACAGGACAGAGCTGTAACCTGACAACATAATGCTAATCTTATCTTCTGCTAACTTTCCCCGTCACTGTCTGCCGCTCTCTCTCACACATTCGCTCGTCCTTTGAAGAATGAGTAGAGAGAGAGAGCAATGCGTTGAGTGACCGTAACTTACTGAAAATCATTAATGATCGTGTGAATTTAGTAGCGGCGCTCATTCATTAAGCAGCGACAGTAGGCTTCAAATACATTGCTATTAACCAAGCCCTAAGTTCTGTTTCTTTCAGGCAAGAATCGCTAAAGTTGCACTTTCACACAGCTGAAGAATAAATCCATTTCTGTGGTCCGAAAGCGACTTGCGACAATAACAGCTGGTCTTTGTAGTCGTAATACAGCAAATTATATTTGGACTAGCGGAAGAAAGAACACCACAGGAAGAAAAAAAAAAGTTTTGAATATTAGCAGAAAAGCTGCTGAAAAACAGGATAATAAAAGTCCAGGAGTTTGTAACTGAATTAAAATGAAATAATTTATCATTGAGGTGAAAAGGTGCCACAATCACATTTGAAGAGGTTACTTCTCCCAACAAAAGACACAAAGAGTGTTTAATGTGATCTATAAGGAGATTACTATATTGGGCGATATTCTTTTTGGCCTTCCAGTTCATGAGGATAGTTTTCTTGGCGATACATAAGGCAGTGAGAAGCATGTATGATGTGTCAACCTCTATACTAATGTCACTTATGTCCCCCAGCACGCAGAGCGATGGGGAAACTGGGACGGGGTAACTTAGCCATATCGATTGGTCTTCAAGTATCTTCTGCCAGAACTTTTGAACAGGTGCACATTGTCACATAGCATGCATGTAACTATCAGATATGTTACCTGAGCAGTTCTGGCAGATGTTTGACTGCATAAGACCCATTCTGAACATCCTTTGTCCTGTATAGTGTGTTTTATTTAGAGTTTTGTACTGTATAAGTTGTAGATCGGGATTTGTAGTCATTCTAAAGGTATTTAGATTTAGATAAGTATTTTGGAGTGGGGGTGGAGCAGTGGATAAGATGCATGGCTTTGGTGTGGGAGACCCGGGTTCAACTCCCCAATGTGTCCCTGAGCAAGACACTTAGACCCTAGTTGCTCCAGAGGCGTGCGACCTCCGACATGTATAGCAATTGTAAGTCGCTTTGGATAAAAGCGTCAGCTAAATGTAAATGTATTTAAACATCTGCATCCAGAAGTTTTGGTCTGGACTAATGGATAGATCGGTCTCCCACTTTGAGAATGATTGAATGTCTGTTTTTAACAGTAACATGTATACTTTTAACAGTTTTGGAGGCGAGAGTTTAAGAAAGTCTGTTATAATTGGAGGTAGATCTAAGTCCATTATTTTATCCTTAAATCTAGCATGAATTATGGATTTTCCATATTGTGCCACTAGATCCTGGAATGGAATAAAGTTACTGCCCTGCATTACATGCTCTAGATGTCTTATCCCTTTTATCATACCACACTGGGGAATTTAGTGTTATCTTGTTTTGCAGGATGTCAGGATTATTCCAGATTGGGGTAAATCTGCATGGGATAGTTGAAGACCTAGATATTTTGAGAAATTCCCACCAAGCTGCCAGAGAAGTGCTTTTAAAGCAGGTATGACGTTTGATGCTGGAACTGATGAATGGCATATCGGAAATTTTAATTTCATTACAGAAGGTTTGTTCTATGTCCATCCATGAGTGGTCTAGGGGGCTCTGATTGATCCATTTTGAGATATATTGTAGTCTATTGGACAGGAAGTAATGATAAAAATTTGGCAGTTCTAAACCACCACAGTCTTTTGCTTTTTGCATAATTTTTAGACTGATTCGTGGGGGTTTATTTTTCCACAAACATTTTGAGATGTTTGAGTCCAGTGATTTAAACCAGACAGCAGAGGGTTTGGTGGGTAACATTGAAAACAGGTAATTGATTTTAGGTAGGACCATCATTTTTATGGTGGAGACTCTTCCCATGAGTGATATAGGTAATGATGTCCACCGTACAAGGTCATCCTCTATTGATTTATGTAAAGGCGTGTAGTTTAGCCATGTCAGTTCTGACAGCCTGGAGAAAATATTGACACCCAGATATTTAATATTCCCAGACTTTAGCGGTGTGGTAGATATACTCTGGAAATCACACTTTACAGGTAAAACTAGGGATTTACTCCAGTTAATGGAGTAGTCTGAGATGGATGAGAATTTATCTTTAAGTGTGATTGTTTCAGAAAGAGAAGTTTGTGAGTTTAGGAGGAAAAGTATCTGCATAAAGGCTTATCTTGTGGTGTATATTTTCTGTTTGAATTCCTTTAATATTATTATTTTGTCTGATAGCAGCTGCTAGCGGTTCTATAAAAATAGCAAATAGCGAGGGAGAGAGTGGGCAACCCTGCCTGGTACCCCTCTGGAGACTAAAGCATGGAGAAGTATGATCATTTGTTTTTACAGAAGCTCTTGGGGTACTGTATAAGATTTTAATCCAATCTATGAAAGCGTTTCCAAATCCAAATTTATATAAAGAAGTGAATAGGAATTTCCAATTTACTCTGTCAAATGCTTTCTCTGCATCTAAAGAAACAACTGTAGTTTCCAGGTTATGAATAGTGGCATAGTCTATTACATTATGTATTATAAGTAGCCTGCGTGTATTGTTGGTGGAGTGCCTGCCCTTAACAAATCCTGTTTGGTCAGAGTGTATTATACCAGGAGTGACCTTCTCTAGCCTTCCTGCTAGGGTTTTGCAGATGATTTTAAGATCTGCGTTAATAAGTGATATTGGGCGATAACTGGATGGGAGTGTGGGGTCTTTGTCTGGTTTAAGGAGCAGGCTGATATTAGCAGAGTTAATTGTTGGAGGCAACATACAAGTACCCGTAATTTGCATAACCATCCTTGTAGAATTCAGCCGGAAAACCATCTGGCCCAGGGGTTTTATTATTCGGCATATGTAAGAGAACTTCCTGGAGTTCAGCCATTGAAACAGGTGAATCCAGAGCCCTGATCTGTTCATCATCTAACCTTGGCAAATCTATATTGTTCAGAAATGCATCGATGTTAGAGCTACATGGATCAATTTGTGATGTATATAAGTTTTTATAATAATCTGGTGGACTGGTGCAGCGGCCAACTGTCCGCTAAACACTTATTCTTTACAGTAATTTTGCCTAAGCACTCACAGTTCTTTCCATCTTTTAGTGACTGCTGTTCAATCTCATACTTGTTCTAAAGTTTTGGTAGCTGACGCTACAGTACTTTAGCTTAGCCGTTAGCGACTTTAGCTTAGCAGCTAGCGATGGCTTCTCCTTCTACCTCTCTCTCCCCTACTTTCTCCTGCTCGGTGTGTCAGATGTTCAGTTACTCCTCTGCCTCCTTTAGCGGTAATGGTACGTGTAATAAGTGTAGTTTATTTGTAGACATGGAGGCGAGGCTCAGTGATTTAGAAGTCCGGCTCCGCACCTTGGTAGATCAGTCTTTATCTACTGTAGCTAGCCAGTCCCCGGTAGTCGGTGCAGAACGGCCTGAGTTAGACTGTGGTAGCCGTCCCCCGGCATCTCCTGAGCAGCCAGGAAGGGGGGGGGGGGGGCTGGGTGACTGTCCGAAGGAGGAATAGTCATAAGCATTCAAAGTCCACCGGGCACCATCAACCTGTTCACGTTTCTAACAGATTTTCCCCACTCAGCGACACACCCGCTGAGAAACCAACTCTGATCATTGGCAGCTCCATTTTGAGAAACGTGAAGTTAGCGAAGCCAGCGGCCATAGTTAAGTGCATCCCTGGGGCCAGAGCGGGCGACATTGAGTCTTGACTGCTGGCTAAGAATAAACGTAAATACAGTAAGATTGTTATTCACGTCGGCGGTAATGACTCCCGGTTACGCCAATCGGAGGTCACTAAGATTAATGTTGAGTCGGTGTGTACATATGCAAAAACAATGTCGGACACCGTAGTTTTCTCTGGACCCCTGCCAAATCTGACCAGTGATGACATGTATAGCCGCATGTCGTCATTCCGCCGCTGGTTGTCGAGGTGGTGTCCAGCAAACGATGTGGGCTTTGTTGATCATTGGCAGACTTTCTGGGGAAGACCTGGTCTGATCCGGAGAGACGGCATCCATCCCACTTGGGAAGGCGCAGCTCTCATTTCTAGAAATCTGGCCAAGTTTATTAGTGGACCAAATCCATGACAACCTAGAGTTGAGACCAGGAGGCAGAGTCGCAGTTTAACACACTTCTCTGCCCTTCTTTTTCAGCAGTTACCCACCCAAAACCCTACGCAGAGTCGCAGTCTAACACACTTCTCTGCTCCTCCATTTCAGGAGTTACTTAGTGAAAATCCTATAGTGACGGTGTCTGCCCCCCGACCATCGAAATTATTTAAAAAGGTAAACAGAAGAGGAGCTGTGCATAAAAACCTCATAAAAATTAAAACAGCAAGAGCAATAGTGCAAACGAATAGGAGAGTTAAATGTGGACTCTTAAACATCAGATCTCTCTCTTCTAAAGGTGTACTAGTAAATGAACTAATATCAGATTATGATATTGATTTGTTTGGTCTTACAGAAACCTGGCTGGGTGATGGAGAATATGTTAGCCTAAATGAATCCACCCCTCCCAGTCATATTAATACTCACATTCCTCGAGGCACAGGCCGAGGAGGTGGAGTTGCAGCTATCTTC